>NC_136704.1:21856134-22008790 GCF_947650265.1 Symphodus melops | reverse complement strand
GCGCAAAGCTGGACCCGTACATAATGACCATGTACAAGGGGAAGCGTCGCAACCATCGATGTAAGTTTGCACAGAATATGAAAGCTTTTAAAAAACGCACAGCAGACGGATGTTTATGCTCAATTTGCTCGGTGAAAGTTGCAAATACTGAGCCGTAATTCATGCGTAGATAAAAATGCATCTTGATTCGGTTAAAGATCAAACAACGATGTTAAAATTGAAATAATAGATGTTTTTTTTATGCAGATGCAGGGTGCCAAGTTTCAAAAAAAAAAAAAATCATTTAAAAAAAAAAACGTCGCCTAAATTTGTTCCATCTTTGTCTGCATTGTTGAAAATGTCTTTGAGTTTTTCGATGAGGGAGTAAGAAGTCCTGTCACCTGCTGCACGCTGCTGATTACTGTTTGCATGAAGCCATTACTCAGTGAAGCCATCCCTGCACCTGCTTTGCTGTCTGCTGTAATGCATTCATTCTGCTCAAGTTGGCATACATTACCAAGAAAAGTGTCGACTCATCAGGGCTGCGAGGTCGCTGTAAATAATGGAAACAGTCGTCTTAGGTTCAGTTCACGTTCATCCATCACCTTCTATTTAGTCATGTGTGAGCCTGCATCTTGAAAGAAGCAGCAGCTGGTTGCTCTAAAGTGCTGTTTCATGTCAACACTGTCCTGCTGCCTTTCTACTGAAATGTTTTTTTGTAGAGTGAATGCACATCGGGACCTCATTAATTACCGTACTTTAATGATGAGGGGGGAAAAAACAGACAGTGTAGCTAAAAGGGATGGAGATATGAGACAAAATAATCAGAGAATCGTTACTGCTACTTGAAAGCACTGCATAGATTATTTCCTGATTCACACCTCTTTATAGTGATTAGAAAATGGATTGTCTTTGGTTTTTGGATGCGAGTCGAACAAAATCAGCATTTTAAATGTGAAGAAAAAAACTTCTTTTTTTTTTTAAACGTTTTCTTTGATTTATCAAGTAGTTGAAGCAGTCTGGAAAATAATCAGCATATTAACCAATAATTAAAATCAGTCATTGTAACTGTATAATAGGACTGTCTGAAATGCACAAATATCTTGGCAACACAAACCCAGACAGTGCGCAGGAGTTCTCCTGCAATTCTGAAAAACAACAAATTACTCAGAATACTTTCTTGCAGCGTTATTGAAACAGCTACAACTACTGTTTAAATTTTAGTTTCATTACATTTCTAGAATCAAGAATCAGTGATTGAACCACGCGGCGACTTCTGGTGTTGAAAATGAAGCCTGTATGCAGACGTGTAAGTGCAGCCAGCCTCAAGTGGACACTCAAGGAACTGCAGCTTTTTACACTTTCAACACCAGAAAACTTCCTCCACTTGAGTGACCATTGTGTCTTCATTCCTCTTTGTCTCTTGCACAAGTGTCTGATCCCTGCATTCGATGAACTTAATAAAAGTGTATATCCATCTCTACAGAGCGAACACAGGTCTAAGAAAGGAATTGTTCCAATTGGTATTTTCTCTTTCCACTCTGTGGATATCGGCCACAAAAATCCTCCTTTCCTATTCAGACAGCACTCTCTCTTAACTGTGCTCACTTTGGGTTCAAAATAGGAGTGATCATAACAAAAACCACTGATTTGAATCCTTTTAAAAGACGTGACATTTAGTATTGAAGTATCATAACTTCTGCAGTTCCACGCCTGTATGTGTAATCAATGACGGGAACTCGCCGGTATATCATCTCACCATTAAAACTGATGTCAAGGGTTCATGGAAATACAGCGGCCTCGCTTTCAGCACCATGGTCAGCTCCCTATGAGTCCTTCGCTTAAAGCGCAGCAAACTCCAAACACTTGGCACTGTTTGACTTCTCATTATTCCATTTTACTGACATTGCCCTGATGAGTCATGTCTGTAATAACTGGATCACCCTGAAGTGAACATTACGCTGCTCAGTGGATGAGAATAAAACACTAAAGAACTACTGAGACTTTTTTTACTCCTACATACTCTTAAGGTCTTCTTCCCCCCCCCCCCCCAGTTTGAGTGAGAATTTCAGCAGCATCGAACAATGGATGCGCTGGTGACATGAAACTGTGGAGAGCTGTGTGTAGGTGGGACTTTTTGTGATGAGCTAGTTTTCAGACTGAAGCTATGGTATGATTTCTCTTCTGGCAGCAGCAGCTCTTCTTTGGAGTACGTTCAGGCAGTGCTGCATAGGCGTGATGACAAAGTAACACGGGACAAGATTCCACACATGACGGCCGTTTATGAGCGAGACGGCGTTCATCGAGTGGAAATAGCTTGAGTTGTTGAGAGGGCTGTGCCAAACCCAACGTGCTGTAGCTCCGTGGTACACATGGAGGAAATTCATCGTTGCTCTGTTGGCTTTGTTCCTCATCGTGGGGCGTACTCGGCGCCCGTGAGCATGTTGATGATGATCTCGTCTTTTGGTGATTAATTTCACCGCCGGTATTCGAGTTGAAGTCTGTAAATATTTGACAGTTTTGCGGCTTCGGAGATCAAATAAGGGTTTCAGCCCTCTGCACCAGCGAGGTTTGTTTTTCTGTGCACGTGCGCGTCATAAATGTGTCTGTGTGCGGCGCGGCGAGCGAAGTTTGTGAGATTTCATCTTGGGGCGAAAGGAAGACTTTGAAGTGTGATACGTGACAGAGCAGATTGTTCCAACAGAGAGACTTCCTGTAGACACACACTCTTCGGGCTCTCCTCTGCAGATTCCTCTCGTTGTCGTGATTGAAAGCTGCAGCGCATGACAATTGGATGTGTGTGTGTGTGTGTGTGTGTGTGTGCGTGCGTGTGTGTGTGTGCTGCAGATATTGGTTTGTGTGTTCTGTGCTGCTGATGTTCAAAAGGCGGGGGGGGGGGGGCACAAGAGGCAGGCTGTTACATCTTTTGTCAGATGTCCTCCGTGTTCCTCAAAGCTTGTGTCAAGGACAGTTCTGGTGTTGTGTGTTTCTCTCGGTGACTTTTCTCTGCTTTCCAGACTTTTTCAATTTTCCTGCCTGTAGCTCAATTTTCACCCCCCCCCCCAAAAAAAACAAAAATGACAGTTTGCATGTTCATGAGAAGGAATACAAATCATGCACAACAAGATGCACGATAGAGCTGCAGCTGCTCAGCTTGTCTTGAAGTAATCGTCTCGATGTAATCCCCTTCAGATGCTTCGTTTGCCACCTAAGATGCAGTGGGAGATTTTTTTTTTCCAAAACCAGATGAAGCAGCATCTCTCTTTACTCCATCCTCAAAATTGGATTTCTATCTGTCAGAAAAAAAAGGTCCTAATGAGACTCCTCTGTCCATGCTCGATGATGAAATAATGTGACAGAGTTGTCACAAGATGCCCCCCCCCTCCCCCTCCCCCCAGAGTCATCCTCCTCCTCCTCGTCCTCGGCTCTCCCACAAGCATGCAGCCCAGCTCACATTTTCAGGGAGCTAAAAAAAAAAAAAAGGGCTCTTTGGACCACCGCCACGAAGAAGAGCCAATCAGTGTTAAATAAAGACGAGCATTCAGTGACACATCTGCACATGCAGAGAGGGAACGGCAACGCCGAGAAGTAAATGGCACCTTATTACCCACGCTCCTTTGTGCAACAAGGGAGAGGATGATGCAAAATGGCAGATTTTTGCCTTTTGTTTTTATCACGAAGAAGCAGAATCTTTAGAGCAACAGGCTTCGGTGAATGGCGCTTTTTTAAATTGGATCTAATGTGAACAGTCGACAGATGTGACAGAAGAGGTCTCTGGGGGGAGGGGAGGGGGGGGGGGGCTGAAATAAATGTCAAGATTTATTGCAAGAAAACGGGAATAACGCGAGTATTTGCAGCGTCTCCCTTTCTATCACGCAGCTCAGTTATCACACACACCTATGAGCGGATGTGTTGCAAGAAATCTGAAACACGCGTAGAAAATGACAGCACATTTTCTGTGCATGTAGGCCAGCAGGAAGAACGAGAGATGCCCCTCAAAAAAAAAAAGAAAGTCTTTGTGTTTCATGCTTTAAATGAAATATAAATGTGCAGCATGATGTTCGGACAAATCAAAGATTTCTGTGGTAGGTTCAGGCTTAAGAGCTCAAAAAGGGCCTATTTTTAGCAAAAGAGAGAAGTCCGTGGCGATAACCTGATTAGAAACGGTTGTCATGATTGTTTCTCAGAGGAACTACTTGAATTTCTGTGTCTGGTGTTTGTTGTCATGCCTCGATCGGCGGCGCTAAGCCTTCCCCTCTGCGTCTGAGTTCATCCGTCCAGCGGCTCGAATCGTCCGCTTTTTGAAGTGCATCGTTGTTGACTGGCATGAGACGGCTTGTCGGGTTTTACAGGTCACACGGGGATGTGATCTCAGAGCGATGCCATCCCTTTATCTGTTCTGCCAGTGCCTGAAGGGGCCGGGGATTATGAGCTGATCCCCTCCGACTTTGGTCCGTGCAGACGCAGAGAGGCGGCGAGGCGGCGAGGCGGGACAGCAGACTGAAAGTCACACTCGAGTGTTTACAGAGAGAGTGATGCTCCAGTTTTTGTTACAGGATGTTCACCGAGAAGTCACAGTCACAAATGATAAAATGGCTGTTTAGTGAACTCCGGTCTGTGTTGGAGAGTCGAGGCACAGAAGGCAGATGTAGTCTTTGAAGCATGTCTTTTTTTGTTCCCTCAAAAGTAGAACAAACGGAGACGAGTTTTCAGATAGTGCTTTGTAATCAGTTACCTGTTTACACCTCATTCTGAAGCAAATGGACTGAGCAAACTTTGGACTAAGATTCTCGAAGGCCTCGCCTCGGGGAACTTGTGATTTGAATTTATAAAACGTTCTTTCTTTCCTTTGCAGGAATTGATGTATAATGTTTAGAAATGACGGGAGTTTTTTTTTTTTTTTTTTTACACATTCCTTGAAAGCTAAAGTAATATGTGCAGTGCGGTGCTGTGATTATAGCCTTGAAAACTTGCTCCAGCGTGTTGTAGTCAAGCACCAACCTTCATCGAGTGTCCACTTGAGGCTGGTTCCAGGAACTCAGGAAGTGACTTACACATGACTGGCAAAAAAGGCTGTTTTTTACAGCAGATATAAACCGGTTAGTTTTTGTCATCATGGGCACATAGTACTATTTTTATTTTTTTAACGACTCCGGAATGATGTGCGTTACCCGTAGCTTAGCTGACATGATTGACAGGTGGGCGCCACGTATCTGTTCATCAGCAGAGTTAAAACTCGTTAGCTTGACTGAAAGTTAAACTGAGACAGGATTTTCAACATGGAGGCTGCTGCCGATGAGCCTCCGGCTGCCCCCTGCAGGAACAGATGGATGACGTCACTCAGAGGAATTTAGAAAGCCAAACTAATTTCGCAAAAATTTACTGAAAAAAACGTTTATTTCTTGAGCAGCATTTTCAACTCGAGTGTCGTTTTGCAGAATAAAATGTGTTTTCCAAATATCACAACAATCCAATATACTGCCAGATCGTAGTCAAGATGTTACTCATTGATTTGCGCTTCATTCACCCCGCTCTTATACTTCATGAACATGGCCGTTGTAAGGCTTTACCACTTTGCCATTTGATGTGAGAGAATGCAGATTGTAAACAAACATCTCGATTACAAGCAGAAAGATGTCGACGAGTTCTGCATCGACAAACCGCTCCAGGACTGCCCCCATTTTGATGTCTGATCTTCAAAGAACACCCACCTTTGATATGCAGATGGCCCCCATGTCGTCGCCAGATTTTTTTTTTTCTCCATGTAATTAGTTCACACTCGTCCACAGCGTTCGCCAGCTGCGAGGCGTCGGTAAACAAACTCTTTTTCGAACTGAAGTTGTTCCAGTTCTGAGAGTTCGGGATAAAGAGTTCGATCGGGTTGAAGGGACTGAAGGGACTCTTGACCTTGATTGAGGTCTCGCCGGGCACCGAACAGCAACAACAAGTCCAATGTCGAAAAGTGGAGTGAATGAAAGGCTTCAGTGTGGAGCAGGAAGGCTTCTGGGGAAAATGGAACCCTGTTGGCTCACAGTCGGGATCCACTCAGCGGGATTTTCATCGTGATTTTCTCAGAGATTTTTTTGGGGGGGACCATCTGTCTGTTTCATTGTCAGTCCATACCTGCAACATGACCTTTACCAGGCGTTGGAAACACATCAGAAAGCAAAGATGAAAGGCCAATCTGGATTTGTTTTGATGCCTCCATCAGCCAGGTTCTCCTCTGCAGATCTTCATGTTAGACGTGGCCTTTCCTTCATGTCAGACTTTCAATTTCACGAATCAGCACAGATTTTGGCGACGAATTCCCCACCATCCACCGGGTACCTTCTGCATGTCCATCACTTGCTTGACTCGGCTCTTTCCCTCCCCTTCTTTTTACGTCTCTCCGGCTGAGGAACAATTTGCATGATTAGTTACTTTCTTCAATTAATTAAGACGCTGTGAAGATTGGCGGCAGAGTTTCTCGTTCCATGAGGAGTTGATGGACAGCTCCCTCTGTGCTCTATCCCTCGTTCTTTTTTTTCTTTTTTTTCCTCCATCGCCGCCTTTTTAATGTTTTATCTCATCCAATAGACAGTTGGCGAGAGGAGGCTGAGATGAGAGGAAGAGCAGAGACAAAGATAGTGACAAATGTGTAGTGGAGCCATCAGCTCTGGTCCAAGGAGAATTTGACTGTTTTCAGAAAACAAAAAGAACAGGTTTCTCTTTCTTTCTGGGTCCTCGCTGATACGTCGGAGAGGCAGTTTAGAGCGGTCAATCAACTGGCCGCCGTGCTGCGAGTCTGCGATATGACTACAGAGGCAAAAACAAAGCATTTTGGGTAACTGGGGGAGAAAAGACATTTTGCACTTTGATAGCAGCAAAGCAGGACTGATTTATAAATCAAATATTTCCAGTCGGAACGCTTCAGATCATTTTGGGATTAATAGTTCAAGTTTCATGAAATCATTGTTTCACATCATGAAACAAAGGTGGAGTTGGATAGTGTCCTCGTACAAAAGCAATGGCTTTAAACTCTGCAGTGCTGATTAGCCATGTTAACTGTGAATCCCTTTGGCTGTGTCTGAAACCACTCACTCGACTTACATACTGCAAAATCGCAATTTAAAGAACTTACAGAAGAGTACGCAAATATGAAAGGCAAAGTGTTTCGTGCCCTAACAGTGTGAGAAGCACTGCCCTAATCTAAAAGGTCTACTTGTGAACACAATATTCTCTCCGTCATGTTAGTCATTACAAGAAGGTAATGGCACGGTTTGTTGAGATCTGTGTCCCAAATGAAACGTTTTTATTCGTGAAACAGGCTCACATTAATTGATTTTTTTTTTTTTTTAAATTCAGCCTTTGGGCTTCATGGCAGCAGGGGTCCAAACTGCATCCGACACCAACAGAACCAGCTGTGTTTGGGCGAGAGGCTGACCTGCAGATTATAGTTTTTAGAGTATTCAGCCAAACTACAGACTGTAGCTTGTCCCTGTAAAGAGCTTTTAGTTTAAACAGCTTGTAGGTTTTTTCAAAAAGTGAAATTTTAAGTCTTTATGTAAAAAAAACAAAAAAAAAACAGTTTAAATTTGTCTTTATCCATACTTTAAAACAGTCGATGTCTTTGTGTAGACGTCACCACAGTTTAAGTGTAAGCCTGTGCAAAGTGAGGGATTGAAGTGTCATTATTTCAGCAGCGCAGAGTTCTGGCTCATCCTGTTTACAGAAGAGAACTCGATGTGTTTTTGTCCGTCTTTTCTTCCAACACAGGCCTCACTAATGAAAAGAGCTTCTTCGGCTCATGTGACACAATCTGTCTGAATGTCTCTCTCTCTCTCTCTCTGTGACCTTGAGTGACCCTTATTAGCTTCTCTGTGAAGTCTCGGGGCTATTTGCTCTATTTCTCTCTGCTGTTTTCTTCGTAGGAAGCTTGAGCATCTCTTTCCGCTGAAAGCTTAAACGAACGCAGACAAATCTGTTGCAGCTACAGAGTCACGACGACATCATAGCTGCAATATATATTATTTTACATTATCGAAACATCAATATTGTTTTTATATATTTTTCCTTTATTGGATGGGGAAACTAAAGAGAGAGGGAATGTTAGCAGGAAAGAGAGGGGGGGATGAAGGTTGGATTCAAACAAGGCCTGGGCGAGATGACTAAAAATGTTGTCACATCGATAATTATCACGATAAATGTTAAATCATTGATTATTTTTTTTAAAAGCCGATTTTTGCTCCTGGGTGGAAGTTGAGTAAATCAGATGGTTAAATGTGGTTTCATTATTTATTGTCAAACTATAATTTAACAGGAACATTTCACCATCATAAGCTCAGTGCACAGAGCTGGAAACGCTGTATGACCGTTAGCTGCTGGCTAGTAACACTTAGCTTCGTCGTGTCAACGATGTTTTCTCCGTGGCCTTCTGTCGCTAACGCCAACCCGAGCCCGCCGACCCATATCCCTGCGACATGATTGGCTGTTCATTGTCTTTTTCTTCTTTTGTTTTATGTCGGGTGGCAACTAGTGTTTCATGCGCATTAGCGCGCCCCCGTTTCCCAGTGGTGCAACAAAACCGTTAAGCTATCCAATATCAGTATTTATCGTGATGATAGTTTGATAAATTTGATTTTGAAGAATATTTTTATTCGGGATGCACCCAATCACCGACTAGTTTGATGTCGTTACCAGAATTACACGTCAGTTAAACAAACTAATATTTTTGTTAATTGTTCTTCAAAGCTCAACAAACGTGCCCAAGCTGTAACGCAGTCACAAACCCAAACTGATGGCTCTGCTCGCGTCTCTAGACTCAGCCTCTCCTTATGTTTTCTGGTCCTGTAGATTTTCACAGGAGCCTCTTTTTTTTATCCCCACGATTCCCCTTCAATATGTTAGCATATGGCCCAGTTTAAAGGCTTGACTTATTCAACGGATTGACTTTCCGTGCTCGGCTGTGTTTCATCTCTTGCTAATGAAAGGAGGGGAGGAACAAGACTTGCGAGGTTTTCGTTGGGCTGCACAGGTGTGGGACAGAAAAAAGGCCCCACAGGTGATGCTCTGAACTCAAATGTCTCATAATGAGCTTCCTCTGAGACACGGGAAGATGGATTGGAAACGAGAAAGAGTGATGGATTAGAGAGGTGGGGTTAGACGGCGAGCGAGGGAAACTGAGGCGAATGGAGAGGGAGAGAAAAAGATGTTGAGGGATAGGTTGAGGCCGAGGGCAGAACAGGACGCCTGAGCGGGAGTCGGAGGGAGACAGAGATGTAAGGCAACAAATGAGAGCAATAAAACACATGGGCAGGTTGCTTCTGGGAGTCACGGATCCTTGTTTTCTTGACGGGGGAACACAGGTCTGTCCTCAGTGATTAGTTACGCTGCATGCCTCTGTCTTTCCACTGCAATTTACCTCCTGAGCCCTTTCCCTTTCACCCCATCCCCCGGACAAATAACACCATTACCTTTAAATATTTATACATACCTGGGCTGTGTTTGTCTCTGTATCCATAGACAGACATGCACGGTGTAGGAGAGAAAGACGAGAGCGAACATCTATAAATAATTCCACGTCTGCAAAATTCAAATTGCATCATGTGTGTGTTCACAGCGCTGCAGGTCAAGACCTTTTTGTTTACTCGCTGCCCAGACAGTGCCGAGCAACACACCCCGACAAAATGTGAAAAAGTGTAACTCGTCCAGCACCTCGGAGAGCTCCACTGCTAATCCTGTCTGACTGAGCTGCAGAGCGAGCGAGCAGACAAACCAACAGCACAAATAAACGGGAAAGCAAATGATAACCGTTGAAGTAATTAGAGCGTTCGGATTTTTCTCAGCGTTCAGTCCTTGGAGCTGCACAGAAACAAATGATTTTACAAAGAGCTGCAGCAGAGATGATCCTTTTACAGAATGACGAGATGATAGTGCCGTCTAAACACTTCATACACAAAGAGAAGCCTGCAGTGGATGGATATGTACGGACAGTATATCTCAAGTAGTTTTCCACATATATACAGAATATATTCAAAGGATGGTGGCGAAGCATCTTGTAGATTTGACCAGTTTTTACATGTATTCTGTTAACAGCCCCAGATTCAACCTTAACCAAACTAAATATTAACAACACAAATTGAGCATAAACATTCAAATATAGTTTAGGGAATTACAAATGATGAACAATTACATTCAGAGGTTTACGTTATTTTTAAGCACTCTTTATCAATCACTCATTCAACATGTTGAGTAGAAGTCCGAGGTTGATCTTGAATGTTAAGGTAGGAAGGGGAGGATTAGACTTTCCCCGAGTGCAGTTTGTGAACCATAAAGTTATTCTGTAATCACATTAAAAAAAAAAAAAAAAAAAAAAAAAAATCTGGGCAGAGGATTTACACGACTGCATTGGGTTTCCAACTCCAAGTGTATATATAGCCACATTTCTTCGGGCTGAACTTTGGCTTAATTAGCAAATCATAATTATCTCTGCAGCCTGATTCATGGTCAACTCCAGTTTTAGTAAAGACTCGTATACTCATATACATTTGGTCATGCAGCTCTGCCTAAAAAGCTCATGTTTTAGATGTCTGAGTTGGTAGTCTACAAGCAGACCGGGGTCTAATCCTATTTCTCCTGAGAGCAGCCACTGGGAGAAGGAGGCCAGACTTTTTCCAGGAGCTTATTTTCACCCCAGTGATATTCCTCTTCCAGCGACCGGGTTGCTTCCACTTATTTGGTTTTTGGATGGCAGGGCAGAGGCATTTATAATTTGAGTAAATGTTTGCTGGAGGGGACACGAGGATGGCTCGAAGATGTTTCTGCATGCAAATAAAAAAACAGTAATGACAAAGTGTCTTCGAGTGATCTTTGTAGGCTCTTGTGCTGTGATGAGGTTTATTCTCTTAAGGGTACCCCGTTGATGGCTTTATTGTTTTCTTGGTGCAAAACTTTTTATCCGAGCAGTTTTGTCAAATAATCCTCTCAAAAGTGTGCTGCTGCTTCTAAACATGCAGATGAATGCAAATTATATCAAAGATAATATAAGAAAGAAGATGCTGCCGCCTTTGGAAAAATGCTGCCTGCATATTTCGACCGCAATTTGCCCTCGGCGATCGATAGTCTTCATAATCCTCCGTGCTGTTTCTTTCAGAATAATGTTTGGATAGCTCTACCCTGACCTCAGATAAGCATGAGAATCCTGCTTTGAAATTGGAAGTTCAGTGAAAGGTTTTGGATTTTCACTGCTTTTAAACGTACACTGCATCCCATCCATAATGCCCCTGGATGGTTTTTCATGCTTTTTGAGGGACACAGTGCTCGTTTTTGACCCCCTGGCTCCTCTCCCAGAAGCCATTTAGACGAGCGAGGACCTTGCAGCACCCTTGGCAATGAATGCAAAGATAGTGATTTGAAGAAAAAAAAAAAAAAAAATCTGCATCACTGACTGGGTCAAAAAAAAAAAAATGATGGTAGCATTTGCGGACACAGTCGCTCACAGCTTGCTATAAATCATCCTGCTTTTATCCCACTTTTTCTTTGCATGCTCTTTCTTCTTTTTTTATGTATTCAAGGATTTGTTTTCTGCCCTTGTTGCAAGAATATCATTTTCAAATCTTTTCTCTGCACCATGCCAAGGTCGCCAGCTCCCACAATGCACCTCCACACTAGTGAAAATATCCTACAGTACAATTGCTTTGTGTGCTACTTATTTTTTTTCAGAAAGCTGAATATAAAGTTCAGTTTTACAGAGGAATCAGCACACGACGCTTCCTGAGAAGTTGAATTGATATTTCACGCTCTTCATTATGCAGCAGTGCTTTTATGTTTCCCTTGTGTTCAGGCGGTGCTTTGAGTTACACACAGAACCTTCAGTGCCATCGAGAGCCGCGGCTGTGTGTGAGGAGCTCTGAAGAGAGGAACTTTTATTCACTTTCATTGACAGTGCTCGGCTCTTAAATGAGGTCGCCCTGCAGCGGAAAGAAAACTCTGCTGTTCAATGAAATCCTTTATAACACCAACAGTGTAGGGTAATGCTGAGTACAGGAATATTTATGAATTAGCTCCAATAATTAAACTTCCTTTTAACCGTCTTATTCAGAATTGATAAGCACTTTATAAAAAAACTCAACACAGTATATTAGCCTTTTTCACATATGCACCCGGGTTGATATCTGGATACTTAGGGGAGGACTGCTCCGGCCGTTCACATATGCATATGGGGGGGAGGGGGGGATTTTTATTTGGTAAGAGACATGATGTCAAAAAACAACGTGGAATGTGCAGTACCCTGAGTGTCCACTTGAGGCTGACTTCAAAAACCTAAGAACCCCCTTCAAGTCTGGTTCGTTTATGGAACCCATTGTACAGCAGAGTGAAAAACATCATCAGTTTTTGATTTTTTTTTCAAGCCAAAGCATAACCAGGGGGCGGGGCTAAATTGACTGAGCGGTATACACATTGTAGCTGTTTGCTAGCTGGCTTAAGGCCCGCCCCAGCTCCACCTCTTTGCCTGTTTATGGATAGATCAAAAGTTGGGTTGAGTCAGCATTTCAAATATGATGACCACCATTGTTAGGTTTTATAACGCCTCTTCACACACCAGTGGGTGATGTCAGCGAGACTGCGTGCATGATTTATACGCTCCTTGGTGGTGACCAATGAAATGCCCATCGACATGCATGCTAAACGGGGTATAAAAGTATAATCATTAAATATATGCATCATGTTTAAAAGATTTTATTTTAAACAGTAACTGACTGTGTTTACGTTTGTGTCTTTTGCAGACATAAACATGGCGGGCGAGCCGAAGCCATACAGGCCTAAAGCAGGCTCCAAACGGCCGCTGTCAGCTGTTTACAGGTAAGATCGACTCTTCCCGACGCACTCCTTTATAAGCAAAGGTGCAGCTCCAGTCATAAATATTCACTATCTTTCACATCCTGCTGCTGTGGCTGATGTAAATGTGGAGTCATATTTGAATAACAGGATTCTTGTTATGTTTTTTTTTTCTTCTTTTGAACTTTGAATTTCTAATTGAGCTTTTGATGCCTCCCCAACCTTGACTGGGGTTTATTTGGCACGGGTCTGTAAAGCTCAAAGGAGAAGCTGTTGTTGAAGCTTCATTAATCATGACCCTAATTTTCTGCCCCATAAACACACACACACACACACACACACACACATCTCCTGGTCACAAACAGATCAAAGCACTGCTTGTTGACTGAGGCCTAATGTGATGGAGTGACGGACATCTTATTTCTTCACTTGGGCACTTTTTGTGAACCCTATAAGTTTCTAAAAAAAAACTCCTTTCATGTATCCCTTTCAGGATGGTTGTTTTTTATTACATTACGTGTCCTATTTTACTAATTTATTAGTTGTGCATTGTGGTAAAATGAACCCGCATTTGCATTTTATAGCTGCAGCTGAAAAACAGCCAGGATGTAATATGGTAATGATGGAGCAGGAACAGGAGAAGCAAAAACCAACACTACTCTGCCCTAAATTGAAATAGTAATACATTCATCCTAATTAAAATGATTGAGGGAATAGTAAAAGTTCAGAACAGTGTCTCTGTATTTTGTCTCTCCTCTGTATTCTCAACAAGTTGCCGTCCTGAGCATTTACTTAACATCGATTTTCATCTCCAGGTTCTAAGAAAAGATTTTTTCTTTCGATCTCCAGCTGTAAACTTTTTATCTTCTTTGTTGATTTGTCATCTTGCACGCCAGCTTGGCTTTGGCCTGCTGCTTTACCTGCACTGAGCTATCGGTATAAACTAAAGCGTGTCAATCCAAGTCCAAAGTGTTTGAGTTTGATCTGTTTACTCTTCACAGATCCAATATGGCTGCTTTTAATATAACTCTTCTTTGCCTTTTTACTCCCTTGTCTGTCTGCACCCTCCTCCTCGTCTGTCTTTGTGTTTGTCTCTTATAGTGGTTATGAATTCGATTACGAGTACTACAGGGATGATTTTTACAACAGGTATGTATCATTTCCTTTATGTTGTGAAATTTGGTATTTAAGAAGGAATTACTTTACTTTTAGCACATTTCCTTCACACTTCAAGGGCACTCCCTATATTCCTACAGTCCTTTGTTTCTAAGCTTCTAGCTTGAAATAAATTATAGGAGATGAGGTAATGGCTCTTTAAATTCATATAGAAAAAGACAAATTAAGATGAAGTGTGATGTGGAGTTTAAATGGTAAAATTACAATCAGCTAACCAATGTCTTTGGTCATTTATAAAGTGCTTCCTGGGAACTTAGCAGTAGGCCTATCGGCGTTAAGGACTCTAACATTAGTAGGCTGGAACTGTGGGTGGATTATTTTAACATATTGACTCATGGGAGAAACCCAGCTGAGAACATAAATCCCTTTGAAATGTGTGACACTAAGACAACATTTAGCTGGGCACAAAGATAAGCCCCCCTGTCCAGGTTTGTAAGCTGTATGCATACAGTATACAGATGATACAGTGATTTACCAAACATCGAACACATTTCCCAATAATTTCTATTCAAAAGGTTCCCTTTTTTTTACACAGGCGGAGGTTACAAGTTTCTAAAATCTATAAGCTATCACTGAAAAAAAAAACTGTCAAACTAGCTAGCTAAGCAAAGCTAGCATGCTATTCAGTGCCCAGTTTATCACCAGTGTTACATAAACAAGGGATTTTCTTTTTTTTGGTTACAGTAACAAAGAACATAAAAGTAGAGCACGGTAAAGGCTATCTTTTGCAATCCTTTAAATATCTCTAGCTGTCGTGTAATGTACACAAATCCTGTTATTCAAACTGAAGGAGAAGTTAACAAGGCTACTTTGTGTGCTAGCTTAAAACAACAGCACATAGGACTTCCGTCTTGATTCAAGACTTCCTGTTCCTCATTAAATGTTTCTCCTTGTCAGATGCAATTCAGTAACCTTCCTACAGACGTCCATTTAAAAAGTCAACAAATCAACACAGCTGAGCGGATCGAGCATGCAAAGCGCACTGAGGGGGACACTTGTTTTCTTTGTCATTTATCCGTCTGTGATCACAGAGCATATCTGTGGAGATATTTTCTAAATGTCAAACTTGTTGATAGGCCTGACAGACGTCCTCTGTCACTGTGAGCATTAAGAGCTGACACCTTCATGTGACATTTAGCACACTCTTCTGCCATCTTCTCCACTTTAACAAGATATGTGGGGGGGGGGGGGGGGGGGGGACTGACTGTAGCTGCATGAAAGAAATAGCCAGAAAAGTTTCGCAGAAGAGGGATATCGGTAGATTTGAAAAGTAATGTCTTGTATTTCATGTGTACCGTGTGAGCGAGAACCGAAAATCTATCTTGGAAAACAATCCTGGGAACAGATAATGGGTTTTAGAAAGAGGAAAAACCTTTTAGCTGTAGGAGATAGACTGAATTCTGCACGGCGTCCAATGAATGAAACAGGGTACAAAATGAAGTCTAATATTACTGTGTCTTCCTTTTGTGGAGGCTTTTTGACTACCACGGCAGAGTGGCCCCCCCTCCCAGAGCCGTGATCCCCCTCAAACGCTCCAGGGTTCTCGCTCCCTCCACCCGCCGTGGGAAGACCTCCTTCCCCATCAAATCCTCCTCCTCCTCCTCTTCGTCCTCCAGACCTCCCACATCATCCTCCTCCTCTGGGCTAAAACGTACGTACAATGAGGTTCTTTTTTTTAATGACTTGTCATGTGTGGAGAAGTCAGTTTTCACTTTATTTCATTTATTTTTTCTCAAAAGAGCTCTGAGTAATTACGCTAATGGCATTCTGTCCGTATTAAAGGAGAGAGAGCTTAATGCAGATCTCCAAACGGCAGCTCTGAGAGAAGAAAACGGTGGTGTGCTTCGCCATAAAACACGTTTTAATTCACTCCAGCAGCTCAGTACAAGCCACACTGCAATGTAGAGCAAATTCACAAACACAAGTCTAATCCATGCTTTACCGAGCGGCTCCAATTCAGCAAACAGCACTATTCCTGTCATCCACGATCCATCTGGATCTCATTTGGTTGGTCTGATTAACTGGTGATGCATTATAACGTCCGTAAATGTAATTAAAGTGAGATTGGGGCCATCTCTGCGGAGCTGTGGTCAGCTCTGTTAGTCTCCATCCGTCGCCTGTGTGTAATTGGCTACAATGTTTGTTTCATTGTTGCCTGTCTGGTCCGGTGTTATCAGCCCGAGCAGCTTGGTGTGGTCTGACAGGAGGACCCAGTCACAGATGGTTTTACAGAGAAGGGGAGAAAAAACCCATCTCCCATCCTCCTCCTTTTTTTTTTTTTTTTCTTTTTTTTTTGGACAAACTCAGTGAATTCTCTCCTCTGTCTGCGCTATGTTTGGTAGACTAATTTGGCCCTGCCAGTTTGTGTGAAAAATCAATGTTTGGATTGGCTCTGGCCCAGATAGATTGGAGGGCAAAATAAGGTTAGCCTGTCCAAACAAGACGGCGGGTCAGTGTGTGCAATTTGGACCACTTTGGCTGTTAAAGTAATCAGTCACCATAGAGCGGCAGTGAGATGTATGGATTCCAGGGATGGATAGGTTTGTCTTTTCCGACATGAAACCCTGTGTAATGATGAAGTTCTTCTGTTTCTCACTTCGTAACAAATGAAATCATGATGTAACGGCACCTGTTGCTGTTTCTAAACAAACATGGCTATAGGAGCCATCATGTGTCTTTTTTTTATTATTATTATTATTATTATTTGATTATTTGAAAGTTAAATCAATCCTTTTTTCAGGGGAATAAATCTAATAATATCACTCATATAAAAGTAGCAGACCGATAATACCTGGATACGCTAACATACTGATATTTTCGGCTGATATTGTCGATTGATCGGTTGGGCTCTAATTTGCTCAAAAATATTTTTCCAAACATGAACACTAATCTGACAGTTTTCTTCAGCCCCATACAGAGAGGCAGTCTTCAAATGAAGGATCACTCTGATAGAAGGATGAGGTGTGGTGCTTTTCAATTGAGTGAAAATGAACTGTGATACTACCCAGAGTCATGTAACATTTCCCTTTAAACTATCTTGATCATATTTATGTAAAATAAATTGATCTTTTTTCTATTTTCATCACTGGGTTTAAATCAGTGTATGTAAGGGGGAAATTGTTGAGAAGTTTTCTTCTTAAAGAGGAAATATTCCACTGGGAAGATCGGCTTGTCAAAAAGCAGAAAGGTGATGGAATAGAAATCGGTGCTACATCATTAGAGAAACTGGAGACGAGTGACTGTTTCATTCCCTTCTGCCCAAAGGGTTCCTTCCATTTAACACTGAGGGGAGTGAAACGTGGTTCATTTACGTATAATACTTCTATAATAGTGATGCGCAGCTGGTTCAGAATAACATTCCAATAACATTCAAGAGTCAAATTTGCATCAGAACCATCAGCCTCTTAGCCTGTTCCTCTTCGACCCGTGAGTCAAGAGGTCCGGATTCTTCCAAAGATTAAAAAAAAAACCTTCATCAAATCAGATCCATTCCTCATTCCCTAAATCTTCCTTAATGCTTATTAAGAAGAACAATGCGGTTTTCCCTTCTTTTCCTTGAACCTGAGCTATTTAAAGATGCAGCGCTGATGAAACGATGCTGGATTAGGATGTGTACGTTTTTTTCTCCCCGCAGCTTTAGAGGACTGATAGCACAAAAGGAAAAAGTGCCTGGAGGCTGCGATAATTTAAAAACTGTTCCACACTTTCTTATCATCAAAGGACGAGTTGTAAGCTGCCCAGAGCGAGCTGAGATAATGCTGGAATAAGGAAGTGTGTGAGTGTGTATTCAGGGATGGTGGTTTGTACACAGTGCAGGCAGGTGATACTGAGAAGGAGATGGAGTGTGTCTTACCATCCAGATATCATTGTATATGCTCGGTTTTCTGCTCTTTCCCCACCCAGGAAGGTCAATTTTCTGCTTCTGTGGAGCTTTACAGTCGAAGGCTGCTTCACAAAACAACATGAGACTCTATCTTTTGACTTCGACCCCGACCTGCTGCCATCAGTGCCACATTATAGAACCGTTTTCTGTCTCCTTTTCATGCACACGTGATTCATCCTGCTGTGTTTACAGCCACACAGAACGCATCAGACGCTCCTCAGGCTTCAAAAAATATTGTATTTTTGAGGCCATTTTGCCTTTATTGACAGCTGAGGAGCGGGGGGGGGGGTGGGGTGAGAGAGAGTGGAGGACGACATGGTGCAGCAAAGGGCTCAATTCTAGTTTGAACCTGCTGCTGCATTGAGGTCCACAGCTTCTTTACACATGACGTGCATCATGATCGCTAGGCTGTCCATCAGCCTGCATTTTTCATTTTTCATACTGTGAATTACAGTAAACGGTTAAATGTTTTTTTTGCACGGATTATGGCTTCTTCATGCTTGTCCCTGCAGACATGTGGCGATGCGTTGAGATGTGGAATGCGTGCACATGAACATCAGGTGAACTTACAGGGGCTAAACGCAGACACGAAGGCAGGCGAGTCATGTTTATATTCCACGCCTGCCTCCGTGCGTCTCCATTTCTCCGGCTGCCGCCCAACAGAAACTCGTGGGTTTGTTTAGACGTCGTCTTTTTAGCAACTGACAGAATCTGAAAGGTGTCAAAGAGAATTTTCCCTCTCAACTTCTGATGTCTTGTTTTTTCTTTTTTTTTTTCTTCCCCTCCTCCGCTCAAAAGATGACACATTTCAGCCGCCCAGGGTTAAAGAACGAGATTAACTCGTTACTTTATGGACTCAATTCTTTTAATCAGCTCAGTTCAAGCTGCTCAGAAGTACACCCGCGTTTCAGCAGCCGCGAGTCGGGACAGATTGAATGAGCGTCGACGCCCTTCAGAGGGAATGTGTTGTCTGTTTATTTACAGCGGATCTCATTAGCATATCAAGGTTTTAAACTCAAACTTTGACATGATACGGTTCCGCCACATTTACCCAAATCTCCGATCCGTATTGTGAAGTACACGGGGAGGGTGAGATCGGAAGCCGAGCAGGATGAGCAAATATTCATGAGGCAGTAAACAGAAGCAGCGGGAGGGCATAATGTGCCCACTGTTTCTCAGCTGCTGAGGCAATGATCAGGCTGAGGCGCATTTATGAAAATACAACCAAAACACTCTGATTTGAGTTTTTACAGATTAGACCTCTAATCAAAAGTGTTGAGCATCACAGTGACAGTATAATCTCTCTTCAGCTAGACGTGACTAATGAACGGAAACCTCTATCGTGCTCATTAATATTCATGCTTCAAAAAGAACCTTCAGCAAGCGTTTTGATTATTCTTATTAATTAAAAAGAAGTATTGTTTTCTCTGCACTTCGCTTCTTCTGACATTTAAATCTCACTTTGTTTCGCTACGCTTCACGCGCTACGTTGAAATTGGCTGTTAAGACTATCAGTCTAGCGGCTTCTTCTTCCGTTCAGATTGGAGGCGGAGCCAGAGCTGATCCCAGCTGTTATTGGGCGAGAGGCGGGGTCAACCTGGACTGTTATGTTCAGACTATTTTCAATCAAATATTCCTTAAAATGAAGCGTCAGGGGACGCCGGTAGCCTCGTGGTTAATGCACATCCCACATGTACGGAGGCTATCGTCCCCTAAGCGTTGCCCCCTTAAATTGCCCACTCTCTCTCTCTCTCTCTCTTTGAATTTCAACTCTATCTGCTCTCTTTGAAACAAAAGTTATTTGTGAGTTTAAAAGAAGTTCTAGATCTCATCATGTGTCTTTAAAATGCTGCTGAAGGAAAGCCGGATAAAGACAGCCAACGTTTTTAATAACGAGCATCTTGGTGCCATATTTCCATCCGTTGGAGAGTCTGCTTACTTTTGGGATAATTTGACTTTTCAAGATGTTCGGCTGCCTGCTGTGTACTGAATCAAAACACTTCGGTATGCAGCTTCAGTGTTCAGAAAAAACGTTCCATAGTCTGCGACATAAAAAGCCGCCCTCGTGTCGCCTGTTGAATAATCCTCTGTGAAAGTTACAAAGCGTGAGGGTCAAAGACTTGAAATCTAAAAAAGCCAGTAAAGTTTTTTACATGAAAACTGAATCATTCCTTTTGTATGCCTTCTGAATTGTTTTGCATCTGATTTCAAACTGAAGTATAATCCCCTCCAGGTACATGTGGTCTGCCTTGATTGGATGGGGCCGTCAGCTGACTGCACACTCTGCCCTAAGGCTTAAACAATGCTGATGCTTTCTTTATCCACTGTCTGCTGAGGTATAGCACAACATTTGTCAGATATTTCTATTATTGAGTAAAACTTGAGCAGCTCTGCACAGCATGGTGGGCGTAAGCCAAGCAGTCGTCTTCAACTTGGAAGCAGCAGGTCTTCAGTTTCAGCTCAGTAACTTTGCAGTTGGCCAGATTGAGAAGTTCTTCCCTGAGGAAAGTGTGACTCAAAGTGATGATGTGCCACCCAAAACTGAGAGTGTTAACAGATGACAGCGTGCAGCCTGAGATCAACTGTGAAGCATCTTCATTAAAAGAAGTTAGAAAGAGAGAAAAAGAAATAAGAGCTTGAAGTTTGTGTAATTGAGTGTGTTTTTGTGTTTGTGTTCCTCAGCTGTGAAAACGGACCAGCTCCAGACAATTAAACGGGAGCTGACTCAGATCAAGATGAAGATCGACTCTTTGCTGGGACGCCTGGAGAAGATCGAGAAGCAGCAGAGAGCCGATTCTGGTGAGAAGCAGAAGAAGAAGAAGAAGGGGGAGAGGAGAAGTGAAAAAGAAAGAAAACAAAAATGGAGCAGTGAGGGAAGGAAATGGAGAGCAAACAGCGTCCATAAGTCACAGTGACAGACAGGGAGATAAGAGCAGCAGACAGCTGTCAGCACCATACTGACTCACTTCATATGAGAGGTTGTTATAGATGCCCTCCACTTCAGTCTCAGTGTGAAGGTCATTCAGACTGTATACCATATTGTGAATGTTTGCAATAGTTTATTTAAAGTGGAGCAATTTCTCTCTTTACCTCCCTGACGGCTGAAGAGTGAATAAATCACGTCTCGTCTTGGTCGTCCTCCAGGCAAACTGTTCAGGGATTTATTCAAAGCGAGAATGAAACTGAACCACTAATCTTTGTTGCATGATCTGTCAGGGTTTTAAACGTAATCTTTTTTTGTAATCAGTTCGAAAAACAACGACGAGGCAGTGCAGCCACGCCAGGAGGAGGGAAATTAAAAGTAAAATCCAGACAGCTGAGTTTAAAGTCAGAGAGCTTACAGATCCAGATCACATCCAACAAAGGTGGGAATATGTTCCATGTTTTGATGGGAGGGAATTGTAGAAATGTGGAAATGCAGGAAAACAGGATTGACACAGAGAGGTTGTGTTCAGTTTAATTTGGAAAGAAACAAAGAGTGAATTGTTTGTATTGTAACAAAAGAAAATCTTGTAAGAAATATCTTGATACTGTATCATAAGTAATATTAGCAAGATAGCAAAATGTGCCTTTCTGGTGTTAAACAATAATAATACAACACGCTCGACACAAGTCCAGAGGGAAGCAGATGTTCTGCCCACTTTCTTCATGAGATAGTTGGATATGCGAACACCTCCAAAAAGATAATAATGGCAAAAAGCAAAGCGGCACCTCTTAGCTTTTATCAGATTATTACTTTGTTCAGTCAGTTGAGAAACAAAACATGAAACGAACAACAATTCTGTCGAGCTTTATAGCCTTCAATAGTGTACAGACAAAGCTATTTCTGAAGGGGTCAAAGTGAGGGGGTTTTGAACCATTAACCCCAGAGCTGTTGATGGTTCAGTGCTTTGCTCAAGGGCACCTCTGCAGTACTCGATAAAGAGGCCTGGCACCCTCTGGTCTGTACCTGAACTTGAACCAGTTTCCCTCCAGCTCTGAACCCAAGTCCCTGCAGACGATGCTAGCGCTCAACATTAGCTTCTTGGGTAAAATAATTACAAACACTCTTACAGTCAAAATAATGCTAATGAGGAAAAGGGAACATCTGCTTTGCTTTCCATCTGAGGATGACTGAACAGTCTGTTGGGGTTGCTGTTGTGTTATTATTTTGCTCTATTATTTGTCAAATATTAATTAAGCATCTGGTGTCAAAAGCTACATTGGTTAAATAGGGGTGTGTCTGCTAAGTTAGCGTGTGGCTAACGCCGCAGCGCTGCAAAGGGCAGCTGAGTGAACTTTCTCTTTGCCCTCTGTTGTCACTCAGAGGCTCAGAGAAAGTACGAGGACAACTGCGACTCGCTGCATGAGGAGTCCGTGTCAGAGACGGCGGAAAACTCTGGGGAGGAGGCTGGCGAGGGGGCGCTTGACGTGGAGGCCGGAGAGATGACCGATGGCGGTGAGGACGACTACGACGAAGAGGGCAGCCACCATCTGGTAAGAGAAACAAGTTGACAGCACTGACAGGGAGGCAGAGAGCAAGGCACTCTGGGAGATCTCAAGTGGGCTGGCAGTCTTTGCCTTCTGATAGTTAATTTTCTAGAATTATTCATGGCTACAGATCTGAGAGAGAGCCCAGCTTCACATGAGTGAATGGTGAGGGCGCCTGGACTGACAGTCTCTCCCAGTTGACCCCGGCTCAGTAGTGGCTCCACACAGGCCCACACACTCTCACCACACAGGCAATAATTAAAGCAGAGAGCGTTTAAGAGCTGCATGGACTGGTGTGGATCTGACTGTGAAGTTTTTCTTTCACACATTCACTAAAGAAGTTTCACTGATTTAAAAAAAAAATCAGTATTCAAAATCACCAATCTAGTAAATTTTACTAAATTAAATTAATTTGAAACTCAGCTGGAAAATTCAGTATTCAGAAAGAACTTGAAACCAAATATTGACAGGTGAAAGCATTCTGCTTAAATAACAGCATGCCTGTCACGTTTATAATTACTAAACAAAACTCTTTGTGCCACTGTCGGATTTAAACTTGATGTTATAATTCCTCTCCTCTTTGATAGATATGGCCTTTTTACAGGAGTGAAAGGTTTCCAGAGTGCTCCATATTATACAGAATTTGTGTTAAATATATGTATATAATAATTTCTGTTTAATTTGATGCTGCAGTAATTCATGTTAAGGTACTGAAGTGTGGCCCTGACTACGCCGTTTTTATTAAGCTATATTTATTAGCATAATAACAGGGTGAGCGTGGGCAAACTATCCTCGATAAAAGCTTGGTGCCCTTGCTAATGGAAGACCTTATTTTTCAGAGACATGGTGGGAGACATTTATTTCTCCCATGAAGGTCACAGTGATCACAGGTGGTGATAATGGAGCACAAAGACAGTTGTGCAGGTTGGCATGGCGGCTCTTGTTCAGCATACATCAGCTGTGACCTTTAGAAAAGATGAAATACGACCTGTATGCTCAGTTTTTAAAAGGCTATATAATATCTGGGATTTAACTTCCGCTCTTTTCTTTTTACAGATAGAGAACCACGTATCAGATATTGACAACTGAGAGAAGGTGAGTTATTTGAGTTTATTTCAACAGTCTTAAGTTTTCACAGAAGAACGCTGAAGCTCCTGGAGGCCAGTCGTCGTTAAAGGCCTTACATCCAGTCTTCATTAAAAGCCAGAACCACCGAAGTGTGTCTGTAGCATCTCTAAATATTCATTAATCAACCGTAGTTGTAAGCTCTATGACATTTGAAAGAGCAGCTCCACTGAAGGGACGCTAATGCCGAACTCAACACAGAGAGCAATAATGGCAGAACTGCCCATAAACAATCTCCGTTTAATTGAATTGTGTGGAAGGGGGTCTAAATGGCCGGGCCCAAGGTAAAGAGTTTGTGCCTCCAGCCTCTCAGGGTGTTGTGGGTAATGATGCAGCCACATCATCAGTTGGCTCGGTGCTGGTTTGCTTCTCATAGCGGGGATGCTTAGAAGTGTTTGTGATTCACACACAGTTGGTGTAGCAACGAGTAAAGCTCTGCTACAGTCTCATTTTGGCTTCTGGGTGAGAGGGAGGAATCCAAAAATGATCTGTTTATCTGAGACTTTCAGGCAGTGTTAAATTTTGCACTTGATTTTAATTTAGCTTTCATCTAAAAACAAATATTTACTAGTTTTAATCACATTTTGGTTATTTAATTGTTAGTTGTCAGACACAGCTCATTTACATATTTAAAGCGACAGACACATAAACAGCCTGTTCAGCAGGGCTGAAATAGATGGTTTTATAGACATGATCAAATACAGGATCAGAGTGGATTTACAACAAGAAACTTCACAGACCTCTATTGAGAAGCTCTAAAACGTATTTAAATGGTTTAAAAGAAATTTAATATTGGTTAAAGATTATATACAAATATTGTCATAGTTTTGTTCTGCAAAATGAACACTGCTGTAAAGTTGTTTCTTTTTAAGATACGAGCAAAGAAATTCACATCTAGCACAAAACCTCCCAAACCCGTCCAGTCCTCCTAGGAGATCACATGTTTCTCTCCAGTTTTCCATTTCCTTTCCACATATATGCCTTTTTGAAATTCTATCAGAAGCCAAGTCACAAAAGCTCCTCACAGCGCAAACATTTAAAAACCAGAAAATCCCACTCGAGGTTGCTGAGAATTGTCGAATGTTTTGCTCGCAGCACTACCAAGGATAGAAAATCAGTGTGAGAGAAACCTCCAATAAGTCATGTCCAGAAGGATCATAGAGGCATCTCATGCTGCCAGCAACATATTCCAGCACTTCCTAAGATATTTCGGAGTCCATTCAAAATGGTCAAGCTTTCAAACTCCTAATCCTCGTCAGATTTAGAGCATTATAAACAGCCTCCATGTTTGAGGAGGGGACACGCTCCTGTAATGCGTTTCATCAGTTTTTCTCCTTTGTCACTGCAGGACGAGGCGGCAGCCACCCACGGTCGGTGGTATTAGAATTCATCATCACCTTCAAGAGGCAGAAAAGGATCTCTGAGGGGATCGATACATCCATTTTGGACTGTAAGTTGTGTTCAAGAGACGCTCAATCACATTAAGACGCCCAAGTGTGATGTGCTTTCTAAAGAAAATGTATTCAAGACCCATTTTAAAGCAGTTTGCCTGATGGATATTTTGTGCAACCTTTATTTCATTTCAAGAGACTTGACGGAATCATTCACTAATCCTGTTCCTGAAAATAAAACCGATTGGAAGAAAATAGAGCCTTTTTATTCTGATTTATGAATTGAATCAGGTGGGAGAAGGAATATGACGTTGTTGATCAATTGTTGCTGCTTTTATGAAATGTGTTTAGCGCTGTAATTTTACAAACCGTTATTTTAAACCACCAATGTATAACTGACAGAACAATCTGTGCCCGCTGTGTGATATTCAGGAAAATGAATGACACGTTGGTGCCGTCTCCTTTGGATTTGACTTGTACATAAGCCAATAGCTGTGAGCATAACTTTATCCATTTATCACACAAGTACCCTGAGGGGCTGTTCCATCATGTATTCCTCCTCCTGCCAAGTTTGAGAAGCAGAAAGGGCTCCCTGTGGTGGAGAGCCAACACCAGCGTAGGCCTCCTGCCAGGGAGCAGCGCCCTAATGTCTCGATGTGCAGCTCCCCTGCTCAGCCTGCACATCCCAACATGCACTGCGGCTGTTCAGGAGCCAACGCCCTTCCTGCGCCTCGACCACTATCTCCCTCTGCGACCTGAAGTGAATCTGCCCTACGTGGCCAAGGGTAACATTTCGGAAACTGATGAAAATGTATTTCATGAAGTGTTTTGACCTTAATATTTGATTAGATTTGACATTATTCTTGCGATTATCCAGCAAGGCACTTTGGATCTTGCTGCATTGAAACATAATCTCCCTGTACTTGAAATAAAAGTAAAGAAAAAGTTCTAACTTTTGTCAAACGAAGCCAAACTGGCTGTCAGTGGTGGTTTTTCTCACTCGTTTAGATTCCCATTTGTCGCTCATGTTGCTTCCGTGTAGAGCTGCCAACATTTCAGATGTAGCCTGAGCTACTGCTCAACAATTATAATTAACCTCATTATAAAAACATCCACTCACAGTGAATTATGTTACAAGTGACTGAATGTCAATGTTCTCTGCTATACATTATTCACACCATACTTTATATAACTGAGGCATTATAGAGGCATGTTTGGCATCTCAACCTCTCAGTAACTTCAAGCCGTACTCAAATGGAGTTTTTCAGCTTCAGCTAATGCTCCAGGTGTTCAAGCTCATCGGTTGGTTAAAAATGAATTTGGCAAATAATATCAATGAGTTTGAGCTTCCCGGATCTATGGGCCTTCATGGATTTTGGGCCCCATGGCAAATAAAAAAATGATGCTTCAAAGAAAAGTGGCTAAAGTTTGTTTAAAATTTGTCTGGAACTTCTCGGTGAATTTTAAATTCCAAGAGGATGTCGCCATCAGCTGGTACTTCTGGAGCCAATCAAAGCAAAGGTAGCTACTTCCAACGTCTAATTCAATAATATTAGTAGCCACGACTTCCCCTTTACACAAAAACTTGTCCGTCTGATTTTATTAAAATCAGCGGCAGCCATCTTCCTTTTTTTTATGTTTTTAAGGCTACTGAGGTCTATGTTAGAACAGCCCACATACTAGGTGAACTGTTGCCTAAACTGATTTAGGGTGGATGGGATTGAATATGATCAAGTGTGGAACCAAATAAAACACTGATCCATGTGTTTAAGACTGAGAAGCTAGAAGACATGCTGAACTTTTTATTTTAACTCCTCATCAAACACTCAGTGACTTCATCATTGCCCATACAGTGACTGCAGGCAAGTTAATTCTCTTGTATAATTTCACTTTGCAGTAATGTAAACAGTCAGTTTAACTCACTTTCTTTAAAAGACTTTAGAATGGAAACTTGTTCTTCCTTTGCTCGACTTGAACCTTTGAAGGATTTCATTCACTTTGACTGCTCACTTTGTCGACCCGAGGATGTTTTTGACAGCACTCTGACACATTCTTACACTGATCGGTGGAAACTCAAAATGTACGGAAGTTGAATCATTGGATTCAGTATTGTTGGTAGTTTAACGAGTTCTTTGGTTTGTTTTGATCCAGGTAGTTGTGGATTCATTTGCACAGGGTTTTTAATCATTCCAGGACTGGAGAATCACAGCCAATCAAGTGCAAATATGGTAGAGTCCAATTCATTTGTGGCCCTTGAAGTGTTAAATTGTCTTTTTGAAAATCCAATTGCAGTGTCTCTTTTCAGAAGCAACACCTTCATAATTCTGGGGAATCCTGTGTTACCACTGCATTTATTCGAAATGTTTTTTTTTTTTTAACCTTTTTGACAGTGTTTAGGTTTTATTGATTTGTTTTGGAACTCAGTTAACGTAATTGTATTCATCCCTATTACTTCTTATTTTCTCTTACACCTCGGTGAATAAGACAAAACCACCAGGGAGGAAAAATTAAATGTCTTTGTCGTTGAGTTGATGAAACTGACCTTTTTCAACAGAATTTATTGTTTTGCGCAAATTATGAACACAAAAGTCAACGGTGGCAGTGCGCCTGGGAAGAAAACATAAAAGCAAATGTCCTGCAGCTCTTTGAAAATAAATGTCTGCTCAATGATGATAATGTGTCATATTTAGCACTATTTTTGTACCCCAAAATACCGCTAAAGGAAATGGCTCTGCTACATGTTTCTGTTTTTTTGTTTCGCTGGTGGCCTGTTTATTAATGAGCAGTATGGTGATGGTGTGTCAAACATTTTGCAAGAAAACAACTCATTGCTGTTAACTGTTGTAACCTGGGTCACTTTAAAACACTCACTTTGACTTTGCTGTGTAAATAGTCCTTATCTTGTTTTATTTTAAATATCCACAGACTTTTTAAAAAAAAAGGGTTTATTCAGTTAAATGAAGCTGAAACAATATACTGACAGTTTGTTGGGCGTGTTGCAGGTTTTAACAGGAATCTTGGAGCTTGTAGAGATGTGTTACTGACAACTGTTGTATAGAAATGTACATTTTTTTGTAAAGATATTTTTATCAAAAGGCATGTTTACTGTAACTTTGTATTTTCTGTTCATGTAAAAAAAAAAACTTGTAAGGCTCAAAAAGTCATTGTCATTGTCGATAAGTTTGTGTTCTTATCAGTCAATAAAATGTTTGTGTCAGATTCAAAAGCTTCAATGATCAACACGTTATTTTACAAATAAATATGAACTCAACAGGGATGTTTCCAGAGGAAGGGCGAGGGGTGGCACGGGCCCCCCTTGAATTCGCCATCCCACGTGCCACCCCGTACTACGATTGGTCGTTTGCCTTGCCAAAGGTGGGACTTTCGACAAGGTGAAATCCCACAATTATGCTGTGTTAAAACGGGGAGCTCGTAGTTTTCAGTGTGCGGATGGATGTAAATGAGTTCTTTGGTCCTTGGAGATTTCATCTTAGAAATCTTGTGTCTCTTTAAATTCAGTTCTCTTTTTTCATGTGTGTGCTCACTAAATTCAGGCGACCCCATGCACAAGTCAGTCCCCCAGTTTGGGCCATCCAAGTACAAAAAGTCTGGACACGCCCCTGGAGCTCAAGTAGCAGAGCGTTCGTTTTTGTAATGGAGGCTGTCATGAGTACAGATGTGATAATTAAACGCCGATGGTTTGCAGATGTATGTAAATATTTGGTGCATCATTACGGCGTGCCACTTAAAAATCCATTTTCTTCACCATGCATCTTCATTCTTTGCAGACTGCTCATTTAATCATGATTTATCTCGTTGATTATGCAGCACACAGTTTCCATCAGAGTGACACTTTAACAAGTAGCGCCGCACTGTGTTTGAATACATGTCACATTAACGTCAGTCAGCAGAAGACCGGACACGATCCAGGCGGCTTGTCATCGTCGGTTTCAGTAATGGAAGCCGTCTTGCTGGCTGTGAGACGATAACATTGTGTACGTAATACAATCTGACTGAAACAACATGTCCACCTTTGGCAGGTTGTTCTACACCTGAATAATAACATAAGAAGTAAGACCCACAGCAGTGTGGACTTACTGACTTTAGAGATGTTTCTGCTGACTAATTTCCCTGTGGATAAAACTGAAATTGAAAATCAGACGTGTCAACTACAGCAATTTAACACTCATGACAACACTCAACAAACAGTCAGAGCTGAGCACATTTTATTGAAGATTAATGGGAAGCATATCTTGTCTTTTCAGACAGATTGGGATCACAACATCTGTTGGTAAGCAATTCCAAACTGGTTTTCTAAAAGTGGCTAACGTTTGCAGTGCTAGCAACACCAGCCTTCTGTCCCCCAGTGCTGTCAAACCGGGCTGCTCCTGTGAGATGCCGTCTTTTATGTCTGGACAAAGACTTAGGCTTTAGCTTGTTCACCAGAGCTACAGCCTCGGCAAGTGATGGTAGTTGTGTTACAGCATCGACAGTTATCGCCTGTGGACAAGGGTTACGAATTAGCATGTGTGCTAAAACACTTAAAGAACGCATCTGGTTTGTCCAATGTAATTGCTATGCCCACGTCAAATAAACACTACATAAAAAAAGTCTTATGTTGACTAGCGATGGCAATGTCGACGCTTTCAGTCTACAAATCCTTAATTCCTCATAAAATGTGATGTTCTTTGTTTTGTTGCCAAAAAAGTAAATCCTTCTATAGACACTTCAAAACTTTTCCTCTGTCGTTAGGCAAAAATTCAAAATAATTTACAAGTCTTTATCTTGTGGAAACAGAATAACTTCCCACAAGATAAGGATGATGGGATAAAACGTGTTGCATAAAGATAATGATCTTTGTGTTCACGAGATGAAAGGAGCTCTGGAGCAAATCAATTCCTACCTGAGTTCAGGCGGACGACTCACATTTGTAATGGATCACAGCTGCAGAACATAGTTTGTGTTTGGCATCGAGGCTTCAACCCATCACTCCACACATAATTAATTTAAATACAGATTTGAGAAGTGATGAGATTTATAAACCCAGCACTGGAACGAGACAAAAATTGCAGTGACAGAGCAGAGGTGAATGTTTCCGTTTATGGACTCTGTGAAATGGGAGGAACTGTTGATTGGTCTAAAAAAAAGCATGCATTGAGACTCCACTTTTGTGCAACATCCCACTAGAATTCATTATGTGTCTTTCTCCCGTTATGGCTGACAAATGATTATGATATTTATATGTAAATGACATACAGTATATGTATATATATATATGAAGCCACTGATTGATTGTTCCGTCACACAAAGCCCACGAGAAAATCCATTCACATGTTTTTGACAGTTAAATCAAGATGTCGTAAAACGGATCGTCCTTGAGAGTAAGTTCAGAGCGTTATTGATCCATGCAGTGAAATATTATTTCGGTTGTCAACTTTACAAAGGATCTGGAGTGCTGGGTAATCGCTGTCCTGCTCAAGGACGCTTAAGCGGGACTTATGGGACTTGTACTTGGGCCCAGTGATCGAGCAGTCGTCTCCAAACTCATTAAACCGGCCCTCAGTCAGATTAACAAACAGTCCAGATTTTATGCTGCACTTGGGAGCATCCGACGTGATTCAAAGACTGATTATGCCTCTGACTTGACCTTGGTTTTTGAAGATTGTGGAGAGACTGTGCAGAGCGCGGCAGAGCAGCATGGACAATCTGCCCACATTGAGCTGTCTCTCATTTCTCTCTGATAACTGTGATTTTTCCAGCTGAATGATGAAAATGTCTGAACTTTGACTGAAATCTTTGTTCTTGAAGTGAATTCAGTTCCCAACCCTGTCCTTGACAATGTTTGTATATCACTCATAACATTGTGGCGCGGCATGAACAGCATGACGTATCTTGAGTTGCAGCTGTAAAAAAGCGTTTTATAAAGACTATAAAAGTGCCATACACGCTCAAGTTCCTTTACCAAGTCCATTTACTGTACAAACTGTTCTTTTAAAAATATCTAAAGTCTTTGTCGACTGATTCTGTGCTAAACGTAACAATACAACATTTCAATAATACAGCAGTCACTGCTGGCATTTTGCAAGACTGACTATATTGGCGAAAAAAGACCATTTCACTTTGACCTTATTCAAATCACACTTTAGTCTTAGTATCTGAACAATTTCCAACTCTCCAGGTACATTCATAAACATAATGTCTCCAAACGTTCAACATAAAAGCCATACTGTAGGCCATACTTTTCTCAGATATTGTGTCATCTGATTTACACTTCTATACAACTGTCCTGTATTCACTCATGGAACCATCTGTTTTGACTTTGCTTCTCCTGAAAACGACCTCTTCAGCAACCTCCCCGATGACTGACAGTCCACTCCTCGTGTCTCGGGTGCATCATCCTAAACCCTTGCCATGCTGTAAATTAAATAAATGTTATTTGTGCTGATTATTTTAAAACAGAAGGTGCTTTTCAACTAACAGCTGCTGCAATAAAAGCATAAAATGTTCACAGTCTGAAAGCAAAAAGGCAACAAAAAAAGCTCCTGACATTAAAGCAAATCCTTTTATGAATGAGTGTTTAGTGACTTAAAAGAGCTCTGTGGGGGTTTAATGTGTCTTATTAGAGATGTCCTCTTTGTAAGAATACTACATCATTGTCCTTGAAAGGTTTCAGGATGTTAGTTCCTTTCTGTGAGCGACTGCATTAACGGAAGTGGACGGCAACAGATGGCTGATTTAAAGCCCCCAATTTATCCTCAGTAAAAGGTAATGCAGTAAGGTTAATGGGGGGCAGCTATGGTGCCACACACAATTAGCCCGCTGTATTAAGTGCACAACACCCGTGGCTGGCACGATCACGACAGCTGTTCCCGTTTAACCTATATATAAGAAAACCTTTCACCCCTGCATAATGCTCCAGAGTTTATTCATTTCTACAGAAACGTCTGAAACTGCTGAAGTGAAAGAAAAAAAAAGGAATTCAGCTGTGATAGTAAGTCAGATGAGACAAGATTTTAATTCCACCGGAGCTGTTCAGTTGCTGCAATATTGCATTTTTACTCTCACAGCCCTGGAAATAAAAAATAAATAAAAATTATCCATGCTGCTGCTGCTGGCCTGTCAGTGGTCTCTGGAAATGTGGGTATATTTGCTAATTTAAACAAGTTAATTTAGTGCTCATCTCGCTCCATTTTGGAATAAATCAGGTCATTCTCAGGCTAATTGTTTGGGCATTTAGATTTCCATCTTGGAATAATCTCAACAGTAGCATCCGCATGGATGACTGTGGAAAAATGACCTTTATTTCGAGCCAGATGTACAGCATATAAAGTAAAAAAGGCACATTGTGAGAAAGCTCATCCTCCAATTTACAGTACCTACAATATGTCAGTTTGAAGATAAAGCTTAAATAACATGTATATATACCCCACAAAAAAGCTCTAACACTCTACTTCATTTCAAAGCTGGAGAGCGTTTGCTATAATGCAAACATGAATTTCCCCAGTTCAATGCACAAATCTTAATTAACATTTATATTATATTAGCTCAGGGGGGCATGATGAGCATAATTTCCACGTCTGATTTGAAAAATATTTAAATGACTCTGCATTTGTTGCCAATAATCTGGCTGTCAAGCTGCAAGAGCAGAATGATGAGTCCTGATTTTCATCTCTGCAGAGGCTAAAATGTAATCAGTGGAATTTATGACATTAGTGAAGGATGAGGTGATGCAGAGTTATTTAGTCCAATTAGATGTTAGCAGTCTAACATTAGCCATGAGCTCATATGTGATACAATCAGTTCATTGGGAAAACGTAGAATACGCAGGGTAATTACAAAAGTGTAATTCTTGGTACATTTCTTTAACCAACATTTTTACTGAATGTTGAATCAGCACTTCTGTGAGGAATGGAGGCATCTGAATGCGACAGTACATCTTCCACAAATTGTTTTATTGCGGGAACAATTTTATGCCTATAGGATGATATCCCATTGATTTAGGAGCCGGGGAGAACAATCAGTCGTTCTGTCCCCGGACTGGGAAAGTCATCAGCTTCTTCAGATGATATCCATCATGGGGTAATTTGAGATTGAAAACATGTCATGGTGATGTATAGCAACGGCAGAGTGGAGACACAGTTTCACCATAAAAGGTTAATCCTGTTAGATCAGAGTCAGGAGGAGACGGCCATGCGGTTTGTAAGGTTTGAGTTTGCAGTTTTAGCAGAAATGAAATGTCACACAAGAAGAGAAAATCAAAAAGACTAGATGAAAAGCTATTGACCCTCACAAGACATTTGAAGGGATAAGGTAATTCACAGGACAAGAATATATAAAAAATAATGTGCTTTTTCTGGAATATGAATTAGTTATGGTTTTATAAAAAGTAGAGTTGTGAGCGTAAGCTAGCTAGCTGGCTAGCAGGTCAGCTCGATTTACAGTTAAACACTAAAGGGTACCTCAAAACAAACGCCTTTAAACATAAACAAAGGGATACTGTAAAACAAATACGAATGTTTACCTTTAAAATATACTAAATGTACCTTAAAATAAATGCTAAAGGGTGCCCTGGAATAGACGCTAAAGGTTAGCTGAAACAGATGCTAGAAATTGTGTTGAAATTTACTGAAGAGGACCCCTTCAAACGACGCTAAATGTTATCCTAAAACAGGTGCATAAAGCTCTCTAACACTAATGCTACTGCTGCTAAACACTATGAGCTTACCTGCACACAGATTCAATGTACCCTTGAATAGACGCTTGAGAACAGAGCGTTCCTACTACTCTTTGTGTGGTTTCTAATTTTGAGTGACATCTCTGATATAACAGTCATTGCATACAAAACATATCTAGTCAAATGAAAAACCAACAGCAGAGGAAACTCAAATAAGAATAGCAAACAGTCCGCCCAAGAAGTGGAAGGAGGATGAAACACAAATCCCCATGCAGTGAAACATCTGACTGCTGAAAACAAGAAGGGAGTAATCCTCATTACCTATGCAGCTGTGTGGGCTGAGTTATCCCTTCAGTTCTGCACTAATTGCTCTGAATCAATAAAACTGCATAATCCAACGGAAAAGTTCTGAGTCGCATTTACGGCATCATGACCTTGAGGAGCCCTTTACATTCAGGAGACTCTAATCTGTTTTCTGCTTTCCAGGGGAGCAGGAAGAACTGACTTAAGAGGGAGAGGGGGAGACAGGCAGGCAGGAGGAGATAAAAGGGGAGGTTGCATTTTGAGTGATCCCTTTTGAAGCCGCATGCTTTTGCTACACCCCTCAAGGTGTCACTTCATAATTGAATCCTCTCCTTTGTACTTTGATGAGGCCGAGGAGGCACGAGGACAGCCTGAGGACGACGACGTGAACACCTCCAGGAGCCGCAGGCCACAGTTTCCCCCTGCTGATAACAGTGTGTGTGAGCTGTAAGGCCACCTGATAACTCTCCATGTAGACAGACTCCTAATGGGAAAAGTTATTATGCATCTCAATGGGGAACTGATAACATAGTACAGAAAATTGTCACATTATAATTATGAGCAGTGAGCTGGTTGAAAGGAACCCTTCAGAATTTCGTGACTGAATACGCTCCTGCTCCAATTATGTTCTCGAGAGGCCGCTGTCCATTCATGCAAAAGCACAAATTATTGTCACTTTAGTCCCAAATGTCATAATTATCATTCATATTGTCACAGACCTTTTAAGGAGGGTGGAAAAAATACATAGTGTGTGAAAAGAGTGACTTTGAATAAGCCTTTAGTATTCTTTTTGATACAGATGACAGTGTTTTCTACTGATGAAAAATTAGAGGCATATTTTGCAACAAGTGTTGAACAAAAACTTAAAATGAAAACTGAATGAAATGAAATCTTATTCTAATTCATTGTTGACATAAAAATAGAAAGGTACTAACACTGAAATCAACAGTGAAAATGTCTCCAACACACTCAATGTCAACACATTCTGTGACCTTGTCCTTCTTCAATTCTTTCTGCGACGCCAACTCGCTTCGCTTGGTATCCAAGGAGCAAATCAGAGGGTTTCAATACTCAACGAGGAGGAGTGAAACTTCAGGTAAGCCGACTGTGGCTGTTCTTTCCAGCAGTTTGAAAGCTGTGATCGTAAACGTGCAAGACGAAATAAAACTGGAGCTGTTTGCGATGGTCCCTACTGGATGTGAAGCAGCGGGAGGGTAAGTAAGCTCAACTGAAGGTAATTAAGTCCATCAACTACAGTGGCAGTTATCCACTCTCAGTGAGATGAAAAAATACCACATGTAAAACCATTTGCAGTACACGAGACATAGCAGATAATCCGTTTCAAATTGTAATGTTTTCTACCAAGCACACTGTACATCACAAATAGCCAAACTGTAGATCATAGTAATCTCATCTGCACCTCCAAGGTTAGTCCAAAGCACACATGACTGATTCACTTCTGCACTGCACTGGGTGTGGATGTTCATCATACTTTTCCTGACTTGTCTGAGCCAAGACGAGGAGTATAAAATACATTTTCCCAGATCCATTCTTCATTCCAAGGCCAAATTGCCTATTGATCTCGGTCTCTTTGTCTATTAAGGGAGAGTCTTGCATGCCAAAATTGGTCACCGCTTGACGACTGCCTATATCTCAATGCTGATTGATTCTGTGGCCGGCCGGGCCAAACCAGGGTTGATGGGAGAGAGGATGAGGATGATTGTCTGGGGTTTCTGTCAGCCTGCCAGTCGATGCACATGATCAGTAGAGCAGGGATCCAAGCAGAGGGATCCTTCAGCCTTGATTCTTTGGCTCAGCATTACCCACACCCTATGTATCTGCCATCAGTTGAAAGGGAAATGGATACTGAGTGGAAGGTTATTCCGTTCATCCGATCGGAGGGACTTCATGCAATCAATACTAGCAGAGTGGACTGATGGAGCAGAGGCTACAAGCCATGCAGGGACTTAACTGTGGTATTGTATAAGGAAGCGAAAGAAAGGAAAATCCCCCCACTGTGACCCAGTGAGAGAACAAGAGTCGCTTTGATTTCTCTTTTCTCCGAGAGTCTGCATGTGCTTTGTGGCTTTCACTGGTTTCAATGAGAGTGGATTGATTTTCAAAAATCCCTCTGAACTTAGTTATTTTTATCCAGTTATTGTACAAGTTTGCGTATGTGATTGCAAGAACAGAGATTTTCCAAAGTAGTTTGCAGAACTTTTTAAGCAACACTTGATTTTTTTTTTTTTAAAGTTGTCTGTTTCTGGTTCTTTAAGGTGAGGCTACAGGATGTGCAGTAATATTCCAATGCTGATCATGAAAAAAAAACAACAGTAAAAACCAAATGAATGGTAATGAGAACAAATCCAATCTCACCCAGACATGCATTTGGTGTTTTATTAATGTTACTATAAGGAACCATGAAATGGAATCAGCTCATATGTTTATTTCATTAACTTAATGATGTAAAAAAGACATCGTGCTTCTGACTCATCTGATCATTACGATGTGAACGATGTGTATCCTGTATATGCCTGATTGTGCTGCGTTTTTAGGCTCTCCGTGGAAGACAAATCCCCCCATGGGCAACAAAAGTTTCATTCATCCATGCTAAGATTAAGTTTTATTTTACTTTTTCACAGTACTTGATGCTCTTTAAAAAAAAAAAAAAGGCTCAAAGCAAACACTGACAAGTCTTGAAGTCTTCACACGTCGTTTAGATCCATTGTTATCTCCACAAATCAAAGAGGGATGTTCCCTCTCTTCGGCTGCTAAATACTTCACTCATTCAACATCTACGTTCTGTAATTGCTAAAGTCTGTGTGTTATTTGGTGAGAGAGATCCCGTAAGGATTTTTTTTTGTTTGTTTGTTTTTTTTTTTTGGGGGGGGGGGGGTTATGTTGCTGACTTGAATTTATAGTGAGGCCTAAAGTTAATAAATCCATCAGCAAAAAAGCAGATTATTCTATCCAATCATTTTAAATGACTTTCACCAGAGTATGTCTTTAAAGGCAATTCACAGCACGGCGCTGAAATAGTCTTTTTTTCACACTCTTCATGCCAAAATTCTTTTTGGATTTCCATGTTAGACATTTAAAAGGAAAGAAAGATGGCCAGGGGGGGCTGTACAATACACATTAAAAAAAAAACATCACTTACATGTGTGCAGGTAAAGATCAGCATAGGAACAAGACTGACACTTTGGGACTTCTGTGTCACCTGTGGGCTCATCACTACTGTATAACAGCTTTACAAGAATTTGTCCTCGTTCGATATGAAAATGTTGACTGGGATAGCTGCGATTCATCTTGTTACATTTTTCTGAGGCCATCAAGAGTATGGTCAGGGTGACTGAAAATATTTTCTGTCAAAGCATGTTTCTCTTTATGTAAGATGTATTTTTCCTACTTAGCTGTAAGAGGGCTTCTATTAAAACATCCGAGTCCAAACTAGTGCAATTAGACAGAGCCTGTCAAAAGCTATGAGTGGGAATCGCTGTAATGTAACCTTGCTGTCAAAGCATTCAGCAGGCAAAATGGAAAGAATGTGCAAAAAGGTAATAGTGGAGGAAGTCATTTTACCTCCTGTAACAGCATCCTGTGAATTCTTGAACTCCGATAATTCATCAATAAAGAAACATTTGCAACATTTAAAAGGAGGTAGAGCTTTTAAAACTACGCCATCGGAAAAAAATGTTCCTCGTGTTCGAGGGTTTTTTTTTTTAATGGGGGTTTTTTTTGCAGGTCAAAGGAAGGCGTTTTCTCAGTCAGAGATGTCGTGACTGCTGAATCAAATTGGATGTTTCTGAAATGTCAAAAGAAAAGGTGCAACCTTTGGAAAGGTTAGGCATAACAAGGGAAGACCTACTGTACGAACCTGCAGTGTCTGACAATCAGTGCGGCCCTGACACCAGATTAACCTCCCTGCAATGTGACGGAAAGATAATAAAGACATGGGAAAGGGAGGCAATCGTAGATTGAGTCAGATGAGTCATCATCGTAACAGCAATATTAATGTCTGCTCCAAAGTTTCAATAAATCATGAGTTACACTGAGGGTGGCTGCTGAATTTGAAATTCATCTGCAGGCATAATTTGATTTTCCCAAACAGCTGCTCGGGGGAATGCAGAGGACTTTTAGAGGGGGGGGGGGGGCTGATAGAGCAAGCTTCAGAGAATCCAACAAGGGAGGAGGGATCCAGAGATGACCTACAGCTCGATTAGAAAGGCTGAAAAACTCATCTGATTTAATGACTTTTTTAATTAAAGGATGTGGAGTGATCGATTCGAGGCTACGTCTACGTGTGAAGTGGCTGCTGTTTTAAATGAGGTGGGATTAAACAGGTGTAGTTGGAATTACCGAATACTGCAGGTCAAATACTCACATTAGCCTTCCAGATTCAAAGCAAACACAACTCCAATAGCTTTGTGATGCCTCAGTGTTTGACGAGGTTTGTTGTCCACATCCAACGCTGATGTGCAGTGTTTGTGAATGACCTTGTAAAAATCGGGAAAGGAGCTCAAATCGGATATTTGTGAACATGCGCTTATGCAGTAAAGGAATGCTTTTGTTTCTGAAATAATCTAAAGCTGCGTTTTAATTAAGCTTACATATAAAGCATCAGCAGTCGGTTGTTTTTAGCCAATAAAGCTCTGAGAAACATACTTTACCTGCTCAGCATGCTTCACAACAAACAGGACAGACAAAGTTAGACACAAACTAGCAAACAACAAACCTAAAGAGTGCTTAAAACAGACATACAACGTTATCAACTAGCTAATTAGAATTAAAGCCCCCAGGAAGTGCACCAACCACTGAAGCTAATTTTACATGGTGGCAGAACCTGGTATTGCAGCGTCACTTGCAAAATTATTTTTTTTCCTGGAAATGAGATGTCTATGTACTTTTTTGAGGTCATCAAATTCGTAACACGAACACTTAAGTTACCCTTTCTAAAATCATCAAAAGTTATCAAATGTAATTAAAGCCAGATTTAGAGATGCTTTCATTGACTGTGACTCCAGGTGCACATGCTCTATGGGCCCAGTAATGTGGAAGCTCGAGCTACCTTTCCATGCAGATGTCTGACTTTTTTTTTTACTTCGTGCACTGAGCAGTTTCCATTTGAGTGAATAGGCCTCTGCCAGGTTCTGAACAGAGTTGAAAAGAGATTGAATATTTGACTCACATTTGTCAGATGGAAACACATCAAACAAATGGAAAATGGACTTTGGCAACGCGATAGATCAAGTTTGATGTAATGCCTCGCTTGATTCAGCTCGACATAAACAAATCAATGTCAAGCAGGTTGATTTCTGCTTCATTTTCTGCCGTCTCCAATTTTAGCAGAGTCGACACAACTTTGATTATGTTGTGTTAAAATGAGATTGTTATTGCTATGCAGCTGTTTTTATTTCTTTGACCCCCATATCCAAGTACGACTCAGCTATAGAATTTGTTTAGCTTGGGATTACTCCTGAGAATTGACTTCCAAACTAGCAAAAACTTCCCACAGCTCTCCAGCCTGTCCTACACAAACCACTGTTACTGCAGCCGAGGACACCGAAATGCAACGTTTTCTCTTAGATAGGACTTCAACACTTCAGGCACTTTTTCTCCCTCAATGAGTTTAACTGTTATGAATAAACGTTTTCACAACCAACTTTTTTTTAATGTTTCAAATAATCCACTGCGTCGGAAAATGACTTCTGTTCCCGCTCGTGGAGACATTACAACACGTTCGACTTTATTCCAAATCCAATCTCGAGGCCTCACATATCAATATGTTGTGTGTGGTGTGAAAAGATCCACCAAAAATCTCGTTGCATACAAATGTGTCTGTGAGATCATTAATAGCATCGCAGAGATGTGCCAAATTGAAAATGGAACACAGATGGGTTTTCTCACAGTTCATTACTTGTTTTCGCCTTCTGAGAACACAATCGTGGAAATACAGGGGGTGTGGGTTTTGATGAGTTGTGTACTGTACGGGCGACAACAGCTGCCTGCATGTAGATCTGAATACCACTCAGGGTCTGCAGTGTGGCACCAGTGGAGGCTCGCTTGTTATTGCATGGTAACTGAAAACTCTACACAGTTGAATATTAAGTCATCTTCGCTGTGGAGTCAGCGTCTGATATCCTGCAGATTCTTTCATTTAATTGGATTATTGGTCCATGGTTGATCAATACCCATAAGCTTCTGAAGAACATCATGGGGGTATTATTCTACATAGTTTGTTTCACAGCAAACTGTCAGAGTCCCATTCCCCCCCCCCCACCCCACCCCATGGGATGCAGGTGCGGAACCAGGGGTGTCTCACATCGGGCTTTCAAACTTGAAGAAAACTCTAGGAGGAGCTGTATGAGGGAACGCGAACAGACACATTTTTCACTCAGACACCTATTTTTTTTTTCTCTGCAGCAACAGTTTGTTCAAGGTTCAAGGTTCAAGGTTCAAGGTTGTTTATTGTCAAATATGCTCCATGTTAAACATACAGCACAGATGAAATTGCAATCCCCCCCAACCTGCAGTGCAAACCTGCAGTGCAAAAGAAGAGCACTAAAAACTAGCAATAAAAAAAAAACAATACTATAAAACAGATAACTTAACTAAAGACATTTGGACAACAAATAACGAATGACAGACAATCGACAGACAAGGGCATTTGTGAGTATTTCACTATGAGGTAGTATGTATGTAGATAAATTAAAATATTAACAATATAAACAGAGTGCAGATTAAGCTAAAAAGCTTTGTGTGAGCAAATGTGAAAATGCAGCAGGATATACTCCGGAGAATTCACCTCCAGCCAGGGGGGGGGAGGGGGAGGGACATTTATATACTGTAGACGCGACCGCCATGATCTCTGTGCACCTGATGGAACAGCTGAATTCCGTTTTCCGTCCACTCTTTGGTTGACGTTGTGAACTTCATGTAGCATTAAATATTCTCATTATAGCATCACTTGTTACCTTGGAAGACCCCCACGGCCCCTACAGTCTGACAGGGAAAGTCTCCTGCTGTGACATTCATACTGTATGCGAACAACCAGATCAGGAAAATATCCAGAGCACTCCTCGGGAAAACATCAACACATCAACAAACAACAAAATTGTTTAGAGCCACAACAAGCTCCCTGAACTAAATAATTCACAGAAACTGATGAACTGAACCACAGCTGCCAAGCAGCCGACTCAAAACCAAAACTGTCCAGGAGACATTTTCAAAAAAAGCCTAAGCTGCTAGGGAGGCCTTACAGTTACCACAAAAGGCTGGAGGAGCAGCCCAAGGTAGACTGTGGAAAAGTCATACATGGTCATACATCTTTGTTGGTGTTTTTATATACACACGGACAACGAGAGAAATCACAGAGATAATGAGTCAACACAGAGGACACAAACTCCCCTTACCTGAGCTTAATCAAAGCCAACAGATCTGCAAGCATGGTTTATGCCCATAGAGGATTATTGTTCATAAATGTAGCTGACATATGGGTTGCATTCATATTCTACACAGTCTGCATATTGATTCCTCGCTCTCATTTTTCTTGTTGATACCACGTATTGATCTGACACTTCCTCCTTTTCCTGTCTTCTCCCTCCTCTTAGATTCTTAACTACCTTATTTATATTTTATCTCTGATGTCTATCTGTGTGTGTGTGTGTGTGTGTGTGTGTGTGTGTGTGTGTGTGTGTGTGTGTGTGTGTGTGTGTGTGTGTGTGTGTGTGTGTGTGTGTGTGTGTGTGTGTGTGTGTGTGTGTTTGTGTACGTCTGTCTGTCTGTCTACACTTTCCACCATTTTAGTCGTCTCGGCGCACAGCAGCGCTCCTGAAATCCATTTCTTCACAGCACCTCTGGGCCCCCCTTCAACTCCCTGGGGTGAGGTGAGCCCTGCTGTCATCATCTTCACTCTGCTTGTCTGCAGGTTGAAAACTTCCACTCTTATCTGCACAGTCTGAAGAGGCCTAAACAGCAGACGGAGAAACAGGATTTCAAATCTCGCTCGTCGAGGAAAACATCAACAGAGGAGCCTTTCTCGGTGTCAAAGCGCCTGAGCTTCTATAAGATTACATTACCAACCCACACGCTAAACATAATTTCAGATCTAAGGCCTAAATCCTTGAAAGAGAAACTTCTATTTTTGAATCTTATTTTGGTGACATCTTGCTTCCAAAGCAGCTGAGCAGTCACTTCTCAGGTATCGCCTGTCAATCAAACCCTGCGAGCAATATGGTGAACTCTTCCCTGTTTTTCTGTTGTCGAAAGCTGTTTCTCAGACTCCTCTTTTATTTAGTCAAATTTTTTGTTTTGCTGCCACTGGTAAACAAAAATAAACAAGATTTTAGGCAAGAAAGTAGTCAAAGTTGATTTTAAAGAAATGTGTTTCTGAACATCTTTATTTGTCCCGTTTTTATAAATGATGTTGTTGTTTTGAGTTGGTCAGATTTTATTTTGAAGTAATCTATCATGGTGAAGCCCACTATAGGAAATACTGGAACAGTTCTTTTCAAAATTTGGTGAAAGTTATAAAAATCTATTAGAATATTTATAGTTTGAATTTGTAATGAGAAATAGTTTCAACATTGAAATTCTGTGATAAAAAGAAAAATAACTACAACAAAATGCACGAACCTGGAGCTGGCAATACTTCTCCTTCAGGCTACACCACAACCCTGGCTCCTCACTCTCCCCATCCCTGCAGCCCCTGAAGAACCTGAGCTGAACCTCTGACGGTCCACTGACCCTGCTCACCCTGCTCAGGAGAGCAAAGTCTCCTTGTCTTCCACTGAGACTTCCCCTCATTAACAAGCACTTCACGCTTGTCCCTTTCTCTCCTGAATCACAGAACTCCCTCTCTTATTGCCTGCCTCCATGAACCTTCCTGCCGTGACTCTGAAACGTATGGGAAACATTTGGCTTTTGCACAACTTCTCCACCGGGTTTAAAAGCACTGGATGCTTGGAAATTTGCCTTTGGCTATTTCAAATGTCAATGTAAATAGGTCAGTTTTCATTTGCTGCCTTATCCCGTTTCAGCCCGAAATTTGGGATTTCGAGGCAGACATGATCTATTTGGAATGCCTTTCAAAATAAGAGACTGTGCACAAGGATACAAACAAAGGGTTAAGACTACGTATTATGACAAACACTGCAGACCTGGAACAGAGTCTTCGTTTTTGTGTATAGATTGGAGCATGTTTTCTAACATTCATGAAGGTTTTGCTGAGCATGCTTACTCAGCACCAGGGCCGATGGAAGTTATTTTGAATAGGGGGTGCTGTAAAAAATATTTTGTTCTTTTTTGGACAAAAAAAAAACCGATGAGCCTATAGGCCTATTTAGAATATATACATTTAAATATTTGTTTACACTCTTCAGTGAACACAGCCAGGGCCACACACAGACATCATCAGTTCTCAGAGGAATATATGCACAATTACTTAAACTTCACAATAACACTTTAACAATGCAATATGTTTGATCAGCTTGCATCGACCTGAGTCACTGCACCTACATTTATGTCACGCACGACTCTATCAACTCCTAAATCCTTTTACGCACAGCGCAAAGAAATCATTTCAGACAATCTAAGCACATTGTTGAATAGCTCTCCACATTCATTACGCAAACATACACACTAAATCACACTTTTTTCTCCATCTCCAACCTTTTTTACGCAAGCCACAAGGAAACAATCCAAACCATTTATACATTAAACAGTTCTCCAAATCCATTACGCACAGAACACACGATCAAAGTAACACTCAATCCTCACCACCTTGCCAAAATACTATAGTGTGACATTAAACTGCATATATGAAAGTGCGCGGCGGCACCATGATCTTACTTTGAGCTGCAGGCAGGATGCCCTGGTTACAGGTGTCCAAATATCCAGGTGCGCTCTGGGGTCGTGGAAACAAAGTCTCTAATGAGGGGACGAATGTCCAGAGAGTTCATGATGTCTGTGTTGGCATACATCAATTCATGGTTTGTGAGTCTTTTCTGGGTCATCATGGTGCTGCGTGTCTTCAAAAGACGCGAGGCTGAGAAGGTGCGCTCAGGTGAGGCCACAGAGATTGGTAGGCACAGGCGTAACTCAATCAATGTTTCTGTCTCTGAAAACGTAGCTCTTGTTTGTTACTGGAGCTAGGTCCAACACGATGCTACATCTTGAACCGTGCCACTCGTAGACCGAGCATGGAGCGAGCGGGGAACCTTTTCACTTTACTCGGCGTCTGCAACCACGAGCCTACCTGACGTTGACAACGTAACTTCCGTGAACTTGTGTTGATTAGGCCTAAAAATAATTAAATCAAAATCAAGAAATACATGTAATAGCCTACGCATGTCAAAATCTTTTCCCATTCATAAAGGAATGGGAAAATTGAATTTATAAATTGTGCAAAAATATTTTTAATAATTAAAAAAAAAGCTGCTGCAGCACCCCCAGCACCCCCACTTCCTGCAGCCATGCTCATCACTTTCAGATTTACACCCTTATTTACATATTTAGGCTCCTTATTGTGCGACAGCCCTTATAATCATATAGTGCCATTAAAATCAACCCGAGATGGGACTGACTGAGCTCAAGGGAAGTCACCAGCAGCTGCTGAGAAAACAGGGAGATCATAGGCAGCTAAAGCCTCATGGATAGAAAGGATTTATATGCACTCAATGACCAAGTCCACTGCAAACACGACGTGATAAAGAAAAAAAAACATTTTAAAATCTGGACCAAATACTAAAAGTAGAATAACGGTTTCCTGAGGAGAAAGATGATGAAATCTGGAGTAAAAATGTCCTGAACACAACCAGGACTGAGTCTGCAGCTCCAGTGTTCCCCAACACAACACAAACTAACAGTGAAATACAACATTCAAGTGATGCAACAACTTTTTTCATATCGAAGTTAAGTGAGAAAACTAAAAACTATCAGATCACTTCCACTATGTATGTCAAATATATGAATAACCAAGTCTCATTTTGTATTTTCTCGTTTTTTTAACATGAAAAAACAATGTGCCAGAAAGCGGAGGAAACTTCCACATCTATAATTTTAAGTGTCAAGTTGGAAAGAAATACAAAAAGCCCTTCAAAATAAGAGGTTTAAATCTTTAACTATGGCAATAAATATTCATGAGCAAACAGTAATAATTAAAGTCAAGTTTGAGGGAAAACAACACCCTGACTTATTATTCATGGAGGATCTATCCCTCTTAAACACATCAAGTGCATTCAGTGCGTTTTGGATCAGATGTTGCTAAACTACGATTTGTGAACGTGAAGTAGAAGAAATCATCTTTTACAACCGAGCTGCACGTTTTAAATCAACTCTGGCAATAGAAACAAAATAACAACATTTTCTCAAGTCAGGAGAAAAATTGTTTCCCCATTAAGGTGTCAAGGGCCATTATTAGAGAACGATTTCACACATTTATCCACACATTTGAGAGTGGAGTAAAAAACTCTAATCAAAAGTAATCAAGTAGTAAAGTAAATCAAATCTGGGTGCTTTTTTTTGCAGCTCAACTATCACAACCTCTCTGTTATTGAAATAAAAGAATTCAGAATTTCTCTTCTGCAAAGGAAATGCCTTTATATACCTTATGACATTATATACTATATATACTATAGATGGATGGATGGATGGATGGATGGATGGATGGATAGATAGACAGATAGATAGATAGATAGATAGATAGATAGATAGATAGATAGATAGATAGATAGATAGATAGATAGATAGATAGATAGATAGATAGATAGATAGATAGATAGATAGATAGATAGACAGATAGATAGATAGATGGATGGATATTTTTCAATCAAGTACAACATTTCAAATGCATGCTTTACAAAGCAAATAATTTCTAAACTAAGCCAATTTAAAGTGCAGCATCCCTAGATCTGTCTCTAAAATACACAACAATAGATACCCAAGAGACAAATCAAACCCAAACTTAACAAGACATCAATAGACTTAAAGAAGACAGAACTTAACAACATTTTCACTTTCACAGACAAACGTTTGGAGAGACAAAGAAACAGGAGCACAGAGGGCAAGTCTGAAAGTTTGGCTAAAGGATGAATGCACTTGCACAATTTCCTCTCTGTCTGCGTGGTTCGAACTGTTTGTGTGCCCATACGCGTGTGAAAACCAAAGAGACAGCAGCAGGCAGAAATAAGTGTGCCGTGTTTTCAGTGGGCTGACATCTGACGGAGGAGGAGGGGATGAACAGATGTACTTTGTTCATGCGTCTGACAGGTGGAGAAGAAATCTCTCTCCTCCTCACTTCACTGACAGGCAAACAGCCGCTCCTCTGCACATCTCCTCTGAGCCGTGCTCCCCTCCCTCCCCCCAGCCTCCCTCTCCTGTCCCATAGACACCAAAACCGGCCCCACAGACGCCGCAGGCCCGCAGGTGGGACCTCACCGGCGACTTCGACAACGTGCCTGGGATCCTATTAAAGAAAGGAACTCTGTGTGCCGCGTCCTCTCGAGTGTAAAGCCTATTTCCTTCCCTACCAGCCGAACAGCTTGCAGGGGCTTGTCGCTCTGGTGGTTTGTTGCAAATGGGAAGTGGTGCTGCAGAGGTTTGGATGTGTTTGTTTTGGTGTTTGGATGTGGTCCAGGTACAGTCTGAGGAGTGGAGTTAACAAGGATCTTGACTAAGCTTGGAACTAAAGCCTACCTATAAACTATAATAGACGGTCAGCACGTAACAGGTTGGATGAGACCGCCTCGAAACATGATGAAATACAATGCCTCTGTGTTTCTATACTGAAGGTTTTTAGGTGACTTTAAAAGATATTTATCACCATTAAAAATCCATTTTAAACACATGACAGAACATGTGTGTCAGGTCATCATTTATAATCGTTTTTTAAACAAGTCATATCTGATCTATTCATACCTGCAGGTAGATTTGTCTGCAGCCAGCAAGATCGACTTCCATCAGGACACACAGATTACAAACAAATCTGTAAAACCCACTAAAACATGATCAAAAACATGAAATGATTCAAGCTTGGGAGGTTCCACCAATCAGAGTGTTTAGCAGATAGGAGTCTCAACCAATAACATCATTAAAAATCACAAATAAAGGGGTTAGGCTCACGGTTATGTTGTGTGCCCCATGTTTGGAGGCTCATGTCCTCATCGCAGCAGCTGTCGGGTTTTTTTTTTTTTTTTAAAAGTAATCTCTTCAGCCAGGGTAAAAAAAAAGGGAAAAAAAAAAGGTGTATACATATACAGTAACTTACTCTGACAGTGTTATGCTGTATAAAAACATGACAACGATGGCCTCCATCCATCCATCTCTAAACTCAGGGTTTCAAATCAGTCGTCCATAATACACTGTGTGTCAACAGGTTCATTTCAGGTAAGTGTAGCCGGAAGTGCAGTTTTCTTTTTCATTCTTTAACAGCGCTCCTATGACTATACTTCAAAGATGTAGAAGATAAATGTTGAAGAAGTGAAATCAATGTATGTGAACATCTTAAAGCTTCTACTTTTGAACGTGTTCGGCCCAGCTGGGTCAAAAGCCCAGATATTGAGTTTCCGAGGCGTCTCTTCCTCACCAAAGATCTTCTAGAAGCTCAGGTTGGATCTGTACTCTTTAAAATTCTGTTTCTTCCTTGACCTTGATGTAAACACATACGACTTTATATACTTCTGAAGCAAGGAATTTCAAGACGCAAAAAAAAAACCCTACTGTGTTTCGAAGCATAATGGAGAATTTGGGGGAAAAAAGCATTAATCACCTTTTTCTGTTTGTAATGAAAGAATTCAGAACATTTTAATCACAGATGGCATTTATACACTTTAATTAACTCAGCGAGGAGCCTTTTTAATCAAGACGTTTTAACTGTACCCCAGGTGTTAGGAGCAACAAATGTAAAAACATCAAGGAAATGATCAAATATTCAATAACTACCATTCTTAACACATTTCTTGAAAGGTTGCACAGAGCCAGATTTAAAAAAAAAAAAACGATGCAGCAACTCCCTACTGGCAGGTCTTCCTACGTGCACTATCAAACCCCTGCAGATGATCCAAAACACAGCAGCGGGTCTTGTCCTCAAACTACCCAAGAGACAGTCACTATGCTGTCCATCTCCATACTCTGGCTCCCAGTTACTGCTCACATCAAATTTAAAAATGTTGCTGCTCGCTTACAAAACAGCGACAAAAGCGGTCATTCAAATATGAAGGACTAGTTATTTCAATGACAACTCAAAGGGAAACGCAATTTGAGTTTCGGATATATGTATGCGATTTTTAGTTTTTGATCCAGGGTGATACATTTCAAACATACTCTTAACATTTCATTCTGACAAATAATTTAACTTGGGTTAACATTTTGACCTTTAAATCACCATAATTGCACCTGATAATTCCCTTTGCTTCCTTTTTCAGACTCAAGTATGCTTTGATGTGAATAGTTTGTGGTCTCTTTTGATGGATAAAATGGGACCAGGCTGTTAGTAAATGCATGAATCATTTAAAAGCATTTTCTTTTCGACATTTAAGAAGAAGAGGTGTGTCCTTGACACCTGTGGCTTTCATGCGATATGAAAAAGCAAAGAGAAGAATAGCGTGTCACCATTAGGGTTTTGCAAAGACGGGCTTGTGCGACTGCAGATCTCAGGAGTGGCTCTGAAAAAGGAAAACCTGCGCAGAAAAACACTTATTTGTGTGCGAGTTTCATGCACAAACAAACACACTGATTGTTATTTCTGTCACAGAGAGGAGTGCAGGTTCTGTAACCTTTTGCTGCGAGTTCTGTCGGAGTGAAATCCCCAGCTGTGCAGCAGGGATGACATGCTGTAAATAGGCCTTCAACTTCCTATTGGCATTCAGGGCGCCTAACACTTCTCTGAACCCCCCACTCTCACCCACACACAGAAAGAGCCACTTCCTCTCTTTTCACTGTGCATGTTGATAAACCCATCTAGAGCACCATCTAGTGGACACTTCCAGCACTGGTGGTTGTTGAAACATCCCTGATGATTACATTAAATTAAAAAAGAAATAACTAAACAGGTTCAACCAAAAGTGTGTGGGAGTGTGTTCTCAAATTTTTCAGGACTAAATTTGATTTTTTATGAATCTCCGTTTTGAAATATAACATCACTAACATAGTCTGTTGTCATTTATAATGAATGTCTTAAAGCTGTAAAAAGAATTTGCATGAATAAAAGTGACAAAGAAATGACAAATACACCCTCCTCATTTACCCGCAGTCCCCCCTGCCTGCTCATGTAGATTACATAGGAAATTCAATGAGTGTGAGTTCTGGCATGATATTCGTCTCCCCAGGGTGCACTGGTGCAACCCCTCGCCTGTGCTGTGGTGCAGCCATCTGGATCACAGTGGGGCGCACCTGAGATTTTAACACTGCATCTGCTACACTCTCCTCGCCAAACATTTCACACTGAGAGGCTTCTACTCTGTATTAGAAATATTCGGCCCCAAAGGTGTTGATCTAATGTGTTTCAGACCGTAACGGCCACATTTGTCCAGACTCCCTGAGCTTCTGGTTTTATTGACACTTAAAAATGTTTCTGACCATTTTCAGGTGAATCTCACTTTGTGCAGTTACATTCCTGTATTTGAGGAGTTTTATTATAAAAAAAAGGTAACAAGCACAAAAGCAGAGTTTATTTGGTGCTCCTTATAGCTTCGCCTTTAGGCACTTTAAAGCTCATCATTTTGTTTTTGAGACTTACGCAACATGAACGTTTTTGTTCCCTTGCAGCTCTCTTTAGAGTCCATTTCAAGAATCATTTGGTCTTAATCAAAGGTCCCGTATAAGTCATGTACCCTTAAATGTCCGCACTTTTTATCAGGTGATCTCTGGTCCAAATTTGAATTCAACCTTGTTGTGGCATTTGAGCATGTGGAAGCATATTCTTACCTCAGACAACTGTTTCTGCACGGCCAAGCACCTAACGTGATATGCACACAACTATAACTCCTTTTTCTAAATCTGAACAATGATCCATAAACACTTTGTGTAAAAACAACACAACAACCCTCTGACAAGTGTGGCGTCACAAATCCAAGAGAGAATGTTTATTTTCTGCTGTTTTCAAATTCAATTGAATTTTTGAATTTATTCCAAGAAATTGGAAAATGTATTTGATGAATAAATGCACTCAGCATGTTTTACATATTTACCAGTGGAGGGAGCCCTATGCATGATAGTCGTACTTTCCCACCTTTATGAGTTAGGTAAGCTATCAGCATCTTTCACGTTTAAACATTGAAGAATTAAGCGGTGTAAAAAAAAACAACCACCACCTTTTGGATCCAGAAATGACGTACTGTGAACACTGTGTGTCGTTTAAAACATCAAAACAGCAGATCTTTATAAAAACCTGTGATTTAAAGCAAATATGCACACTTTTAAATGTATCACACTTCATGTCATTATTCCAAAATCGAACCATGTATTCACACGTTGCATATTTTTCTCACACTCTCCAGGTTTACTTTTTAGTGCTCTACAACTATCCCCACTCGTGAGTAGAGACCTTAACATTTCAAATCTCATCCTCAGTATGTTGTCCTTACAGCCATGTGTCGGATTGTTTACCCGCCTCAGACCTGCTTTCCACTCGCTACACATTTATCGACCAACTAACTCCGTCAGAGGTCAGCCCAGAGACAAGCAATCAGCCGGGCTCTGGTCCACTTATGACCTCCCATGTCAAGCTGCTGCAGGAGGAGACGGCCGCAGCATATTGATAACAGCCCAGCGCTCACAGGTGGAGCCAGAAAAATCTATACTTCATCTTCAGATGCACTAACAGGCATGATGGTGTGAAATGCTGAAATAGAGCTCCTCTTAGCAGGAGAGAAAATACCAGAAACACCTGCTGATGAGTTCAGCACAGCAACACACAAAGTACCGACTGAAAAATTAATATTTATAATAAAGGGCCATTTAATAGTACACACATCACACTGTCAGATGCTGCTGTCATTTTGTCCACCACCTGCAGAAAACCTGAGCATCCCTCCTTCAAAGTCGGAGGTCGTTTTGTGATTTTTCAGATTTACACAACAGCCAAACTCTTTCAAAACTGATGACCATTTCTGCCTTTTTTTTTTGTTGTTGAATGGGGCGTGTATGTGACTTCTTGTGCTTATGCTTCCAGCCTCTAGTGGACACTTGAGACATTTTTTAACTCCGGAGGTTGCTGCCAAGACAGTTCACAGATGCTTCAGGGGGTTTCAGTCAAAAACTCACATCGGGTTCTTGGAAACTTGTACCAGTCACTTTTTAGTCTTTGTTAATCTTATAGTCTAATTCATTCATGAAGTCTATTGGTTGCAGCCTCTGATACAATCAACAATTCTGCACAAAGGTCTATTCAAGACAATTATCTATTAACAAGACAAAAACATCCACAATGTTCCAAGTCTGTTGTTGAATATACAGAGTGTTTAAATTAACATCAAGAGAATGCTGTGTTCACATTCCCAGCTTTATTGCCATGTAGGCATAAAATGTCCAATTGCACTGATAGGTTGTTGGGAAGATTTTACACCAGTCCGATTTTTAAAGTCCATCATAGTTGAGAAAAGAGTTGAGCTGCATTGTCCACATTTACGGATTCCTTTGGAGGCTCTCTGACAACCTAAACAGATGAAGGAAAAGATCACATTATAATATTTAAAGACAAAAGAAAAATGGGAGTTTCAGTTGTCAGGATTTTAAACGTCTACCTGTGTTAGTTTCTTCGGTTCAGGAGCGACCGACTTTGAAACGCTCGTCACATCCCTCTGGACTTCTGTGAAGATTTGATTGAGGTTCTCCACCTTCTCCTTCTTCTTCACGGCGTTTATCTGCGAGGCAACCAATCATGTAAGAGCGGGTGAAGGAAAACGTCAAACAAAGGCGAATACAAACAACCTGTAAGCAAAACGACAACAAGAAAAGGAGCTCTTACTTGTTTGAGCGTTGTTGTGACGGGTTTCGTTTTGTGCTTGTTTTTCATGTGCTTGTTTGCAACATGAAAGACGTTCTTCTGCTTTTTCCCTTTTTGCTTATTCTTTCCCATGATACCTGGGGAAAGAAAAACAATCAGCATGGAAAGGCTGCCTGCAGAATTTTAAGTTCCTTTGTAGAGCCTCTCTTTTAACCCTCGCTTTAAAGTGGTTGTTTGTACATTGATCATACAGACCGACCTCTCTTTAAATTAGCTTGATAGCACTTCAGAGTAGACCAATGACAGCAGGTTATAAATCGGCAGCGTATTCTCAAAGCCTTTTAAGGACAGACAGTTTCTCCCAGTTACAAAATTCTGAGAAAAGTCTTCTAATCATATTTTCTAATAAATTACCCTAAGAGTTCATAGGACTACATCCTTGTAAGGATTTTCCCCTCATGACATCACAAAGGGCAGTAGCCCCTACCACAACTAGGTGTTTGTTCTGCCCTCTGAGTCTGCCTTCTCACTGTAAACAATAGGACATGGAGCGAGAAAGCCCGAGCCCTCCCAGAGAGGGGACATGGTCAGACACAGCTCATTTACATATTTAAAGCTACAGACACAGAAACAGCCTGTTCTGGGCAGGGCTGAAAGGACTGTAGATTAATTGGACATAAGAGATAGTAGCAGGTAAACGGTCCTTTTAAGTAATCTAAAAAGTACTGAAAATTGTCTTTATTAATTACTTTATCAATCTGGAGAAAAATGTTGGTTGTGAAAGTTGCTCTTATAGTCGAAGGAAATAGGCCGATAAATACATGTAGAATATGAAATAAAAATAGAAATAAGCAATAGGTATCAAAATGCAGAGTATAGTGAAGATATGACCAACATAGAAATGTAAAAATTGTGCTGTGTAAACTTTGTAGATATTGCACGGGTATTGCACATAAAGCATTATGTTATACATTAGTATCAGTGTTGCACACATGAACAAACTATTGAGCAGTTTCCAAACAGATTGCACAGCTGGAAGTTAATATCATACAGAGAAGTTTCCAGATCAGGTCAGAAAAGTGTCACACTAAAAAGGGAGAGAGTTTGACGTGGCTATTGGAGAAACATAAACACTACTAAACTGTAGCAATATCTCTATGGATGATCATTATTCAACGAAGAGAGATTGCATATTGTTGTTGTTGTTGCTGCAGACTAGCTGTCTATTTGTTTCGCGGTGCGCACGAGGCTGAGAGACATTTATTATTATTATTATTTATTAATTTTACTCCATTGAGGAAAAAGTGAGTACATTACTGATTGAATAAACACACAAGATACATAGAAACTTACCGTTTTCACAGAGCGACGTGTAGAGACGTTGCTATCCTCATGTATATCTATGGGGGAAAAAACAGCACGCTCGAGCAGCTGCGTCATCACTGTGCAGCTACGTCATCACTGTGTGACAATGTTGGTTCGCACCTTAAGCCTCATAGATCAATGTTAAGCTTCGTTTCCACAAAATAGTATAGACTGTAAAAAAACTTGTTTTTCGATGCCAAAGTTAAATCGTTTTCAACTGCTTGTAAAAAATAAAAAAAAAACATAATAATAATGTAATACAGGAAACACAATAATATTGTTCCTTCCCCCTCAGTGAACTGCTGTTCATTATCCACATTAAATGACTTTATTTCATTATTTGATAACAACATGAAATGTCTGGCTAATCTTATTTGTAAGTTATACGTGTCGATTGTATTTTTAAAAAGACGTTCAATTTTATTTATTTTACCAAAATATCGAAATTAATTGAATCTATCTTCTTTTTCTTTGAGCAATATTTGTTTTTTAAGGGTAAAACAGCCAAAAGAAAATAAAGAAAAAAGGTTCACGTCTCTTACCATGATCTTGTGCTACAGGCCTTCAATTCTGTTTAACCAGCAGCAGGTGGCGCTGTGGAGCCGTCTCAGCTGACTTCGTGGCAGGTGGCTGATATTCAGAAAATGTGATCATTCCTTGAACACTTTTATACTGGCCACTAGGCTATAAGATGAAATCCAACTTTAGAGGAAAGATGTGGATTTTTAGGAATAGTTTCCACATTTTAGGCGAGAACATCAATTGAAAACCACAATTTGTCCTGGTATTAATTGTTTACTCTATTGTAATTGTAATAATCACAATCGATTATATTTTAATCAATAAGGTATATTTCTGATATTTTCGTGAATATTTAACCACGTATTAAGAATATATAATATTATTTGTCAGTCATTTTGAGCCTCTTATGACAACATCCAACAGGTGGTTCTCTTCCTTGTAATTTCCTTACATGTGTATTTCCATCCCAGATAGTCAAATCATGAGCAGCAGGCCTTCAGTTTGTCGTTATCGGTCTTAGTGAGCTGTGCAAGAAGAAGCCAGATAACTCTCCTGTCCAATCCAAAAATTCTTGGTTCATAAACATATGAAATGCCTATCTTTTTTGTTTGTTATTATCATTATTTTATTTTATATTTTTTATTGAAATGTTCAGAATAACTGAATTTATTTTCCTTTTTAGTTTGAAGATCCAGTTTGATGTTTAGACTCCGATCCAAATTTCCTTGAACTTTGCCTTCAGTGATTAATATTTCATCATGGCACAGAGTTCATCCAGCAGGCAGAGTAGACTTCAAAGTAGCAATGAATTACACAGTTAACGTTTTCTCATTCATCTTCTTTTTATCTACTTATGCTTTCCAAGAAGTAGCCTTGATTAAAGATCCAAATATGTCAGGCCACTTTAAATTACGATTTCTTTGGTTAAATGTCACAGCTTTCGGTTTGAAGGTGACACGAGGCTGCATGTTGCCACGTAATTCCGTTACTTCCTTGACAGACAAGTTGAACCCGTTAGATGGAAAAAAAAAAAAAAAAAAAAAAAAACAATGTAGGAAAATTATTGAGATTATTTCAGACTGAAGCTTTTAAATGAGCGAGAGAGAGAGAGAGAGAGAGAGAGAGAGAGAGAGAGAGAGAGAGAGAGCGCTCATTGATCCACAGTGTTGCAGCGCTGCGTCGCGGTTCATCGAAACTCCTCCCGGTCATTGCGCGGACATCATGTGGCCAACAACAGCCTGACAGGCAGCTCACAGGGGACCCTATATAAGCTCTGCAGCTGTCAGGTGGAGGACACTAGCTGCTTTGCACTGTGGGACGAGTCGCTTTATTGGGGATTACAAACACTCATAGATTCACTCTGTAAACATGTCTCACTCTTGGGGATACGCAGCAGACAACGGTGAGGCGCTAATTGCACGTAGGCATGCTGTAATGTAGGAATGACATTTCTGAAAGGAATGTTAAAACCAGACATACCAGCAGCGAGTGTGCAGGATGAATGGAAGCACCGGTCACTGCAGAGATTTTTAATTATGCGCATATGGGGGCTTTTTGTTGGCACCAACATCCCCAAATGCGCAATTAGCCTAATTCATAAAAGCATAGGATACTAATGCAATACTAATCACAATTTTATATTTGAATGATTTTAGGACCCGACAAATGGGCCGGTAACTTCCCAATTGCCAATGGACCTCGCCAGTCTCCCATTGACATCGTCCCTGGTGAAGCATCCTTCGACGGGGGGCTGAAGCCGCTCAACCTGAAGTACGACCCCTCCACCTGCCTCGATATTCTCAACAACGGACATTCCTTCCAAGTGACCTTCGCAGATGAGTCCGACAGCTCAAGTTAGTGTGACATTAATATTGTATGAATAGAGACATAGAGAGAAGGCAGCACGGCATGATATCAACGATCCACATAATCTGATAAATAAATGTGCAAAAAAATTCAAATAAATATATATATATATCGCCTTATTGATGAAAAAACTCATTACACTCGTAACTTTAATATTTTTAGACACATGAGATGAGCTATAGGGCTTATGCATTTAATAGGTGCAGACAAAGAAGATCAGGGTCCTGATGCTGATTTACAGGACGCAGCAACCTCCAAAATGCGCCATTGAGGTTTAATAGATGATTATTTGTTTTCATTGCCGCTGTAATAGAACTTAAGCACATTACTATTGTGTATATATCTATTTGGATCAATGAATTGTGTTCTCTAGTTTAAGGCTGGAAGGATGTATTGATCAAAAAGGGGAAAAAAAGATTTTTAATTAACGCTCGGTAATTTAAAAAAGAAAACACAAATCCACTAATAAATTGTAAAATAAAGTGTGATTTAGGTCCTTTTTACTTTTATTTTGAAACAAGACCATTTGTGGTGAATAGGCTGCAGGGGTCTATTCAAAAGGCTCTGCACAAAGCATGCACAGACTAATTGAATTGGTAATGCAACCCCTGTTAAACCTTTCCCACGCCAACTCTTTTCTGCAGGCATTGAGGTCGAAAATGAAAAAAAAAAAACTGAGCGTAAACTGGCTTGCTTCACTATAAGTGGGACAATCTTGCCTTGGGAATAAGTGTCTTTGCCTGTGTTATGTCCAGTTCTATAAGAAAGATTTTATTTGAGAAAGAAGCAATTGCTTTGTCTTCTTGTATGTTTTAGCATTTGGATGTTTTGTCGTCATTAAGCTGATCTGACAAAAGATAATGACGATTACATATTCAGCACAATCACATGGATTATTTCTGCTGGACAGACAAACATCTAGATTCAAAAACATAATCACTTTTTTGAAGAATGTGACCTAGATGAATTAGAGGCTCTTTGTTCCCCCTTCATATTTCACTGCGCTTATTTTCCACCCTGCCCTTCTAAATAAAGGACAGGCTAAATCTGTGTGTCACAGTCATACATCATGTCATGCACCGTGAGTGTGTACAGTGGAGAAGATTAAAATCACATCCTCTTTTTTTCTGGTTTCCAATAATCCCTTTAAGTCCAAAACAACCTCAGAAATCTTCAAGACCAGTTCTGCACCTCTAGCCTTATCACTTAAAGCCGTATAGAAACATCCTGTGAGGAAAGGGCAGTGTGTGTATTTCACAACACTGTGCCATAAATAGTTCAATATACAGGATTATCTGCAACTGTTTCAACAACTTTGTAACCTGCAAATAGATCGATTATGTAACACTGAAAGGAGGCTTGATGTTAACAATACCTGGACATCGCTTCAGACTGATTGCGACGCTCAATTTGGACATCTTATATAACAGGAACTGAGTCTGCTTCCATGAAAAAGGAAGTCTGTCACAGTGACACAGACTTTGTGTGTAAACATACATCTTACTCACCCTTCTTAAACTTGTTCCTTGGTTTTTGTTGCTCTATTTTTATCCTTTTTTCTAAACAATGTCTCACAATAGAGGCAAGTGAAGTCTCACTGTGGCTGAGTGCAGCACTGCCCACGCTCAGTATATGTGATGAAGTGATGTTTGTGTTTTGCTGCAGCTCTGAAAGACGGACCGATCTCAGGGACCTACAGGCTCAAGCAGTTTCATTTCCACTGGGGAGCGTCTGATAGCAGAGGCTCTGAACACACCGTCGCCGGGACCAAGTATCCTGCTGAGGTAAGAATACCAAGAGCTATAATATGCAATACTGAGCTTTAGTTTCTGACCTTTAAATGCTGGCCAGCTCTATCAAGGAGAAAGTGGCCAAACCACCATTTTTAATTTATTCTCTATAGTAAGTTAAATCCAACACTCAGTAGAGCGTGACTTGATTTTAACATGTTTAAATGTTCCATTTAAAACACAGAAAAGGGAGCTCAATATAATACCTTCAAAAGGACCCAGAACCGATGGATAGCTTGTGGGTCAAAGGGGTCATCGGGGTCATGGGGTCATGGGTGTCATGGGGGAGAGGCATTATCATCAAAGAAAGCATTTCATTGGCCTGCAAAATTTGCATGCAGTATGAGTCATCAAAAAATGTTAGTTTTTTTAGGATAATTGCCAACTCTTAAATATCATTAAGAATTTAAAAGTTGTGTTTGGGGAAACTGGTCACAAGGTCAAAATATAAAAAAAACAGGATTTACATGGATCTACAAATGACTTATTGTAATGAAATTACCTGAAGAAACTTTGTTTCAATATTCATCCATTTATTTTTCCCCCAGCTTCATCTTGTGCACTGGAACACCAAATACCCAAGTTTTGGTGAAGCTGCCAGCAAGCCTGATGGCCTCGCTGTTGTCGGAGTATTCCTGGAGGTTAGTAGCGTGACATGAAGTTCCCATTTATGTCATTCATAACATGGTTTGCTGAGGATCATGTAACTTATCTCATATATTTTGTGTCTTATTGTTTTTAGATTGGTGCTAAACATGCCGGCCTACAGAAAGTTCTTGATGCCTTTGATTCCATCAAGACCAAAGTAAGTTTATAGTAACAGTTTGTTTAAGACCCTTTTAAAACTTATATTTTTATGATGTTATATGCAAGACTGCATTGCTATTTTTGTTTCCAGGGCCAGCAGACCACTTTCAAAGGCTTTGACCCTACAACCTTGCTTCCTGGCTGCCTGGACTACTGGACCTATGATGGCTCTCTGACCACACCCCCTCTGCTAGAAAGCGTCTCCTGGATCGTCTGCAAGACGCCAATCAGCGTCAGCTGTGAACAGGTATGTGCGATCACAGAGCCCATTCAGCGGTAGCAGAAGGATTGGCTGCATGCCTACAGTCTAAAATAACCCTGTCTGCAAATCCTCTCTTATGCTACAGTCTAAATCAAGGGCTTAATTGTTCAGATAAGCTGTGAGGCTGCAAGGAGAAGAAGAAACCTCTGTCATAAAATGAACAGAGGACTACTTCACTTTCAAATGTTAAAAAAAGACATGAGAACAAGAGCAAACTTGAGTTCGCACAGACACCGGTGAGGTAGCCTCACCACAGTGTGTCAGTGTGTGGGGAGCTAGCAGGAAATGTTCATCCCACACATGCATTACATTCAGTAGGTGAAAAGATCAACCTCAATGTGGGATTTCAGCCATAACTGTGTAACCACAGTACACATACCAGCGTTTGCTGTGTGTTTGCCTTTTAAAACTACAGCTTATCCTTCCAACCGAAATAGATATTTGACTTCTAAACACCCATTAATGTAAACTAACAGCCTCCCCAGGCAGGCTTGGCCTTGGGCGATGTGAAAATTAACACATCATGGTCAAAAGTTTGTTTTCATGGCGGTGAGTGGGTCTCTCAAAGGTGAACATGTGATAAGAGTTGACATAACCTTTATACTCGGTGCTATTTAAGGCTTCTCGGGGAGATAAAGACATGGAAGTCATTCATGAAAAGGAAACCATAAATAAATTAGTCCAATTAGTAAATGATTAGGTAACCACTGACTCTGAGAAAAAGTTTGGTATTTTGGCGAAAACACTTCAAACAAATTCAAATAAAGCGAACTCCAGCAGAAGCGTTCTTTAGCATAAGACTTGAAACAGCTAGCATGGCTTAGTCAAAGTCAACACCCCTAAAGCTAAAATATAAACGTGATATCTCCATTCATTTAACCAAACAATCTCTGGTTAGCCTACACCTCACTGCAAAGACCCAGCAGATGAAAGTTAGATCCTGGGCTTGTTTAGCTAGCCTATTAAATGTGAAACATTAGCCTAGCTTTCTTAATATAGATAAAGTTGTCTTAATGCATTAAGTGTGTACTGCCATTCATTTAGAAGACAATGATAACACAAGGTCTGTTTACTAAAAATGGCGCTACATCGCGGAGCAGCCTAGCTTAAAGACTCGAGGAAAAAATAACTAAAATTTGCAGACAAAAACAAACAAACTATGCAATTTCAATAAGTAAGCTTTAGAGATGCTAGTAAAAATATTTGTACTAACCTTAGCAGAGCTATGCTAGCTATTTGTAGCCTTAGCTAACTTGTTACTGGCGTTAGCTTCATTTTAAGGGAATTGAGAGAGGTATTCACTTTCTGATATTATTAGAAAGTGAAAAAAAAATCCCAAAATGGCATAATATTCTTTAAGTATCAAAAATGCTGGACTTTATTTCACTTTATTTCAAGGCTCTATATTTATCTTGGCGACTCTTTGGAAGACCTAGTCACATGTTTTGTGAGTGACAATGACAGGCAGTCAGCAGGAGTGACACAACTATCTTCTCTCTTTTCACAGATGGCGAAATTCCGCGGCCTGCTCTTCTCCGCTGAGGGTGAGCCCGAATGCTGCATGGTGGACAACTACCGCCCTCCCCAGCCGATCAAGGGTCGCGCTGTCCGTGCTTCCTTCCAGTAATACCCTCCCCCTATTTTGCCCTTTCTGCCCTGTTGCCCTCTCCCTTCCCCCAACCTTTAGTCAAACGCCCGGAGTTACCTCTGTAGCAGTGAGCCACAAAGCACACATATCTCTCTCCGTCCAATTTTGAAAAGAAAATAAATTCCTGTGGCCCATTGCTTTCAAGCTGGGCTCTATAGCTTTGAGATGGAGCTCTTACAGCATTTTCCTCTCTGTTTGTATGTGTATTGTCATAATTTATTTTATAAGACAAACACTTCACGGTGGCTGCAACACATTAACTCGGCTTAAGCATCTCCTGCCAGTTTTTTTAAAGCGGCATTACAAGTGTGTGCTCCAACAACCACCACTTGGAAAATGAAGATCAACTGTAGTCAAAATGGTGCTCTCGATCCAACATGGAGCTGAAAGCTTGCTGCAGTATACAGGGGGAGGGTATGCCCATCTGTGAGGACGGTAAGGTGCAGATAAAAAGATGCACACACAGACATGCAGGAAACTCCCACTGCCAGTCTGTCTCTAATCTCAGACCGACTGCCAGCTTCTGCATCACAGCAGCTTAATGAAACGCTGCAGCCGCCTCCATCACAACCAATTGACTCGGAAAATCCCCCTCTGGTGCATATACACGCACACACACAGCCTCGTGCAGACATGATGCCTGTTGGCATTGACCTGCTTATTGATTGAATTCAGTGTAAACCAACCAAGGACATGAGGACAGAGTTTTTGCTAGTACTGAACATCATGACAAAGGCTTATTTCTCTGTTTTTACAGTGTAATCTTCAAATCGTTCATGTTTGTCATCCTGTGTTGTTTTCATTGTTATTAAGGATTCTTTTTTTTCGCCTAACAGCTTAAGTAAAATAAGTCTTAAGTTAAACCTGATTGTTTTTTTTTTTTACCAAAATATCATCTGCATTTTTGATGATAATTTAGCAATCGAGAGGATTGACTCTCCTCTGGAAAATGAAATGTAAACGTGTCGTTCTGCAATGTGTTGAGTGTTAAAGCTTAAAACGCACAGTTGTCACGTTGGCAATGCCATAGTGACTAAAGCCAAGGAAGAAATTAGCCTGCCAAGGAAGGAGTGAATCTGCCAACGTATAAGATTAGAGTGTCAGCCTAGAGTATGTGTAGGGGGACAGTTAACTAAAGACAACATGAGGTCCTGTAGTCCTTTTGGTTTGGGCCCTTCAGACATTTTTAAAACAAATGAAGGAGTATGTAACGCAATGTATTTCCAGAAAGATTGTGATTAACTTTTGAAAAAAAAGGAAAGCAAATCGCCTTATGCCAATCTTTGTTAGGGCCGTCCCATGAGTTTTTGTTGTTGTCATTCTATTTTGGAAGTGGACATTTTACTAGTTGAATAAAAATATTTTATGAATACCAAGTTTTATGCTGTTTTCCTTCTTCATATAAAACTGAGCGATAATCAGTTCTTTCAATTATCACTACCGGTAATTATAGTTCTATGACTTTAAGCCTTCTGCAGCATGCAGGTTGTATCTGTTCCTGAACATCATTAGGGTGACTTATCTGTCAACACCTGGAAACAAAAATACACATTTGCAAATGTCATGCTTTAAACACTCACTGGGGAATGCAGTTTGTTGCTTAAAGTATCTTTTATGTTTAAAAAAAAACAAAAAACACTTCAGGTTTTTTCAGAACTTTATCTTGATGGTTGGAAATTTCAGAGGAAATTGTGCATGCATTTTTTCACGCTGTGGTTTTATGGTTTTTATAGCCACAGTATTTTTTTCGGCACCTTTTAAGATCATATCTCAAAAGTTGTGAAAAGCACCTTGGCATGAAGAAAGTCCCTGATGTCTTCATTAGCAACACATTTAGATTTGATCAACCTTCTAGTGCACCTTTGTACACAGCAGGTTATAAGGCTGCTTTTTAAGGAAGTAAGGATCTTTGTAAATAAATACATAGTTTCTTCATTTTAGATAAATAGCATTGTTTTAATTGAGCTGCAGCCAGAATATATATAGGTTTAGCCTAATTTAGCATGAGGACTAAAACCAGACAGACAGAAGCTCTTAAACTCACAATAAAAAGTAGTTATCTGTATTAACATAAAGTACTTGCAAGATATGTTGCACTGCTTTTAGTTGGTAGGCTAGTTTTATGTTTAATGGATATATATGGAAGTTACTAAAAAATAAGTAATCAACACTATTTTTATTTACCATAATTTTTGTCCCTTCTGGCACAGGAACGCTTTGGGATGCCCAAAGAGGAGCTAGAAAACATTGGGGACGAGGGAAATCTGTCAACTTGCGCAGCCTTCAAAACTAGCAGCTCTTTATTCTAAGCTAAGCTAACCAGCTGCTAGCTGTGCCCATTCGTAGTATTTAGTGTAGCTGCAGATTTGGGGGTGTATCAATCTACTCATATACTCTAAAAAAATGATGTGTTAAGTGGGTTTAAAAACTATTTGACTAATTCTTCAGTAGAATTAACACCAAAGTGTAAAAACACTCTGTTACGAGTAAGACCTGCATATCAATATATGAAGTCTACGACTGCTGCTTCCTTTCCCACCTCGTTCATTTTGTGCCGACATTTCTGAAACAGTAGCTCCAGTCGTTGAGAATTAGCAAGCACTTGTGAAAGTTGCTATGACTTAGTTAAGTGGCAGTAGTCCGACGTTGTGCAGACTCAGCATTTTTCAGTGAAATATATGAATCTGCTACCTAAACCAATAGGTATTTGTAAATGAGACTTTTAAGCCAATCGAAATGCCTTAAGCAGTCGACTTGGGATAAACCCTTTCAAAAAGTCTCCTCATCATGTGTGGGCCAGAGGACCCAGATTTTAATCAGCAAAGGCTTCTCACCCTGTGTGAAATGTGAGCACTTGACTTCTCACCTCTTTTATAAACCCCTCAGCAGGAAGATGAGTCAGATTTTAATCAAGACCTTCTTTACCTCCTCTGCTCGAGTGAGGGTGTTACCTATTTTTTCAGCTGGTCTTTCAATTCCCGTGTGAAATTTGTGAGACTCGTGTCCAGCAAAAGTTGGCTTGAATAAACATACCTCTGAATAGAGCTGGACCGGTTCATCCTCTGTCCCCAGTGAGCCCACCAAGAACTCACTGCAGGATGTGTCCAAGAAAATATCAATGAAAACTAGAGCTGGTGTCTGACTACACCAGTCAAAATCAATAAAATTCTGCCTAATTAAAAAAATTCTATTTGATACAAGCCAGAATGGAAAGGTTGATAATTAGTGGCAGCATTTAAAAAATGTTTTATAACCAGTCATCCCAAAAGGTCAGCTATTTCAGTGACAGCAGGAGACAACGGGATGACACCAGTGATGTCTCTTCCCACTTTGGTCAAACACGTTCACACACCCTCAGGTACAAACAATGACCATCACTCCATCTTGTTCTTTCAGGCTTTGACAGTATGAGGAACTATTTCTAATCAGATGTGCATATACCTTAACTTTTCTTTCAAAAAAACTCTGGTATTTGGGGTTTGTTTGTGCAACCCTGCTTGTTAGACTGTCTGATTAGCTTTCCAGCGAAGTCTACAGAGATTACAACAGCACTGTCACCATATAAGACATTCTTTTAAATGACTACCGTTTGATTTTAGATTAGAGTACAAGGGCAAGCTTGAATTCTAGCCACCTACTGTTGCTTTTACCACCTGAAATGACAGCCACCAGGCTATTTTTCAAGCACTTAGCTTGCTAGTTAGCTTATCAAATTGCTAATTTTTTACATGGCCTAATTGACCTGAAGGTTTAAAGCACACGTGTCCTTCCTTTGTGGTGAATTGTTTATTTTAAAAAGCTTGCATTTATCTCGTATCCTATTGCCATTTCCTTGAGGCTTACCATTCCCACAGTCCGTTTGTTTCACCGTCTTTTTATCCCACTCGTGTTGTGACAGCTGTGTATGTGGAAAGATCCTGCTGGGTGTCACAGATGTGTCCATGCTTATTTGCATGTTTTGTCTCCCTGAGCACACACCTCCAGAAACTGACTAGGCCTGTGAATATAACACAGGCCTGGTCTGCAGCAAGGTCGCAACCTTCAATGTCACAACAGATAAATATTTGCTACTCAGGCCTGTGCCCCATATGGCGGTCACATATCGATGGTGCATTGTTGTTTAAATGGATTTTATTAAGCATGTACGTTAAAGGACAACAAATCAGGGCTAATCCTTTATGGTCAGTGCATAGGAAAAGATTTGACACACACCAGGGTCAGCATGTTACACGTTTCCCCCCAGGCTTCTTACCAGTGCTGCAGCTTGTTGCATAATCAAGCATAGCAGGCGGGTGACATATATTAAGGAGACAGGAACTGCGCACCCATCCATAACCTAAGAGAGGAGAGAGTGAGGGAGTTCAAGCTGTCTGTATGCACACCACTGCAGTAAGCGCTCAATGGATCTGACGCTGCACTTCTGCGTCTAAAACAACCAGAGGCGAATCTCACCTCTATTAAAGGACAGTGACGGCCATATTCCCTGAGGAAGGGATGCTATAACCTGCTATCTAAATGAAGTGTTAATTTATGTCCCATTTTTGGGACGTGATTTAGATATTTTTGTAAAACTATATTTTTTTACTTAAACAATTTAAGGGAGAAAAAGGAAGGGGAAAAAAAGAGGAACTTATATATCCCATGAAGAATTTAATTTTTTTTTATTAAGTTTTCATCTTTGTGGTGGAAAGAATTCTTTTAGTTATAAATCCAGATGGGTCACTTGGTGTTATAATCACTGGTGTGAATGAGCACATGTAACAGAACTTCTGCTGCTGCTTCAGGAGGGTTTGTTTGTTCAGTGCACCGCAATGTGTTTGACATGTCACTTAAAAGTCGTTGTTGGTCCTTGACTCAGTTTTTACCTTCAACCAGAGAGGTGGTAAGCTGAGAAAAGTGACGAGGGCGAGAGTGTGGTTTGTTCAAAAGCTGATGGAAGGAAGATTGTTAGACGGATAAACGTTTTGTTCCTTTACATGAAATCTTGTTTTTTTCCTGCTCTAGCTTTTGAGAGCATTCTTTGCACGATAAAGTAAGAAAATAAGTATGAATGGCATATTCATTTCATATCTGTCCCTGAAGTTAAACTCCTCACGCTCAATGTGCAGAATCTAGAAGTCATCAGTTCAAAGAGCAGATTCAGGAAGCCCTTCACTTTATACGACCCAATTCTCAAGAAATGCCCCACATTTCCTCTGTGATTTCCTGCCCTCTGTCGTCATTGAAGTTTTATCTAAACATCCACGTCTCCAGAGTGTGTCGCTGACATCTGAAATGCACACTGACTAAGTGTGATTCATTTCTCGCTCAGTGTTTAAATTGGGAATAAATGTTTAAAACACATGTTTCCCTTTTACCTGTAAATATGATGCATGAGAACAATGAAATTCAAACACATTTTACACCTCGCATGCTTATACTTCGTGTGCGAGGGTGGATTTTATTTATCAGATGTGCGAGTATAAACAGACTTTTTTCATGTTCATTACAATGCATGTTTTGTATTTTCTGGAAAATATAATCAATCTGTGAAAAAGTGCATCAATAAATAAAAAGTCTGGATGTTGTGGTTGGAGAAAGGACACTATAGGGACAACAGGATATTTGTCTCAGACATTAACAAAAGTGTTTTCACATGTTAATCATTTGAGATGAAGCTGGTGGCCAGAAAACATGCCCCATCTCTCTGTGTCTATAAACAAGATACAAAAAATGCAAATATTCATGAGCTCATTTAGTTTCACATGAGGAAAAGCAAACAAACACAAATGTTTGTTTTAATCTCGTCCATTTACCGAAATCCAGACTTAACCTCGAAATGAGCCACCTCCCACTGTGGCCTCCTTTTCCTCTCCTCCCACTCTCCTCACGTCGTGTGGTTTTAGCGAGCGCTACGAAAGAAAATAAATGATGAAAAAACGTTCTCCTGCTGACTGGATGTAACACTCGGTCTTACAAAGTCCACAAACTATAGCCGCAGCTTTTGATCACATTATAGGACAAACACGAATAACTGCCGAGTCATGCTGCTGCCGAAGGAAACAAACTGTGATGTCCTATGGAGCATGAACAGACACATCTATGTACAGCATCTGTTATCAGTTATGTGTATCAATCAATCATCCTATTTCCTGCAGTTGTCTCCAACCAAGCAATAACCTGTGGTGTAAAAAAGATGCTGCCAAAAACCTGTAGTTCCTCAAGTATCCACTTGAGGCTAGTTTCCAAATCCCAGGAAGCCCCAATTAAAAGAAACATGTTTACAGTCTGGTTTGATCTTAGTAACTTCTTTCCTAGTACACACTGAACAGGGGGTTCATTATTTTTAATCTCATGAGTTTTGATTATATCACGGCTAACATTTATTATAACTGTTTACGAAGAGTAAAATATGAGAAGGGGTGTGTGAGGGAGTTTCAGGTCTTTTGGGGTCAGCCTCAAGTGAACAGTTGAGGAATGCACTTCCTCATTGGCTTTATTTTCCAACACTGGAGGTTGCCCCTTCGAGCGACGATTGAACACAGTTTGGGGGAACTTGTTTTGGATGACATCCACAGGCGTTGAACCCTGCTCCTTTTTCAATGATTCCACACCGCAGGAACTATGAACTCTTTCAGTTCCTTGGACCTTGTTTGGAGAAAGATTTAGCTCCTGTTTCAAAGTGGGTACTCTACCCCAGAATCATGGCAGTGTGAATGCAGGAGGGAAAAAAAGCCTCCATGGTGTGTATGTCTCAGGGAACTTCCTGGTTGACATTCTCCAAGTGTTTGGTTTGAAAACACCTGATGTTTAAATGTGCACTGTAACCAAGGTTCAAGGTTCAAGGTTCAAGGTTCAAGGTTCTTTATTTGTCAATTCCAAAATATGTCAGACATACAGTGAAATCGAAATTACGTTTCCCCCCTCCCCACGGTGCAATGTAGATAAGAAAAAGGTAAATAAAATAGAACAAGGTAAAAAAGATGTAAAAAAGATCAAATATACCAGTGTCACTGAACATTATGACTCCATGGTAAATCCCCAGCAGGAAATATACAATCTTTTACTGTTCATCAATAACCTCAACGTACACAAACATATCAGTATCATCAGGCAGCAGCCTTTGTGTTCGTGAGATATAAAGTTAATGGAAAACTTGATCTCAAGAGACCGCAGCATTCCAAACAACAGGAAAGTCAGGTTTGGTCTGATCATCCCTGTTTGTGACACAATGTGGCTATCCTTTCAAATGTCAGATGTTGTGATTGTGTATCAACTTTCAGAAAATGTGATAAAAAATTTCAGTGTCACGTTCATGGATTTATCCAAATTATTCATAAATTTAAGCCCTTAACCCCAGATAGTGGAGAGGCATTGTTTGAAAAGGTGGGAACAATGAGAGTACGTGTACCATCCTGATTTAAAGTTTTCAGGTCCAATAGGTACTTTGAGAGAGTAGTCAGATGACTTTTACTTTTTCACCCTTCTCGTAACCTCTTGATTCAGGCTGTTTGCTTTTGTGCAAAGTGCATATTTGAGTGTGTACTTTTACAACCTCTAATAAGTTTGAGTGGGACTTCCTGCAGAAGTAGCAGCCGTGTGACATAACATGAAGCATCGATCATGTGCTGTTTAGCGTGAGGTTCCCTCATGTTTGTATATCTTCAAACTAACATGTCAGTATTTTTTCACTGATAACAGCGAGAAGCGGAGCTGATAGCGGAGGGGAGTGTCACCATCAGAGGCCGCTACACATGCTCGGTACAGTGCGAGACTAACCTTATCTAGGTCACCTAGACAGAACCCCGAGCACCTCCTCCTCCTCATGCTCTGCTGGACACACTGATAAGAAGAATGAGTGTATTGAGCTCGGCTATCAGGCCGGCGGTTTGCCCAGTGAGACTGTGCCAGACCTGCACCAGTCCAAGCCATTTCTTTGTCAACTCGACCGTCCATTCTTGACTCTCTTTGTCCCACACTTTTTCTCACACAAACTTATGAGGTGGAGGGATGTCTCGCCTGAATAGACGACAACAGTCGCTCATTCACTCTCTCAGTCCTTCTTTTCTTTGTTTCCTTTTTCCCCAGTTGCTCACCCCCCCCAAAAAAAAATTCTTCTTCTTGTTCTTCATCGTGTCAGCGATGTATTCCACTGATTTTACCCCTTTCACTGTTCCCGGCCACAGCGAAATAAATGCAGCCGGATTTCTGTTCATGCTCCCGTGCGTCTGTCGCTGGTATGCTGTCTAACATTACCCACGGGGAGTAAGGTTTCCTGTAGAGCTGCAGGAGGTCCCGTCTCACTCACATTACCACCTCTTGGCTGGTGCTTTCAAAGGCAGATGACTGCAGCAATGTGCAAGTTTGCTTTGCAATGTGTGCTCAATTGAAATTCTTTAATTTTTTAAAAGAAATCCTTTAAGATCCTTCGAATTTAAGAGGAAGTGTTACATAATGGTGATACAGTTCATCTCGCTGAACCATGAACACCAGTAGTATTTAAAGGTTGTTAAATGGTGTGTTAAAGGTTTGGTTTTCCTTCCTCTCTGATTGCATTCCTTATCGGCAGATAACTGTAATCTACTTTATAGGCATCATTCATCCTTATATGACTGCCCATTATTTGGCAGCACTTGATTTGAAGAAGTGTGCAGGAAAAACACTGAATGAGCAAACGTGTCAGAAACAAGTCAGATAATGGTGAGAACAGAAACAGGTGCCAGATAACTAGTGGTCCCACAACTGCTTTAAACATACAGTAAGAGGCCGATTCTCCTTGTTCAATAGTTTTCTGAAAGTACTTTTGACCACAACTGCACAATAAAAGGACTGCATACATCTGTGTGAACACATCAAACCCATTCTGTGGTGTAACAGTGCACATTGTTGTCCCGGGAAAAGGCACAAAGATAAAGATAAGAAAATAAGACAGAAAAAAAAATCAAAGACTGGGCACGTATCTCACAACGAAGAGGCATCTTTCAACAAAGCACCTCTTCCACAAAACATCACAACAACATCCATCAGACTTTCTAAAGAGCCTCTTTCATGTCAAAGGAGCATTTGTCTGGCGCCATGTATGTAGGGAAGGAAGCTCAGCAGCAATGTACAGAAAGATCACGCCCTTGATAGACCGACGAAGCCTAAATAGCTTCAATGAGAGCGTCTAAAAGTGGAGGAAACATGTGCAACAACATGCGGTGATGAGGTGATAAAGTGGCCCTCATCGGCTTTCAGACGAGTTCAGAGACGGCTGAGATTCTGCAGGTCCCATGACAGGTGATACAAATCACTCACATGATGCACTATCTCACGGTTTCGAAGCCACCATGCACAAAAAAAACCATGAATAATGACCTGCGAGGTGAGCCTCGACACTATAGTGCCGACAGAGCTTTACATTCTGATTATGGAGTTTACATTGACAATGCATAGCTTTTGATGATAAGTACGGCGATTCAGTCTTCTCAGTCAATAAATATGGCATACTAGAAGTGTTTAGAAGTAACTTAATGTACAAAAACTCTTCCATGATTTCATTATATTAGTGCATTTTTAGCGCCATAAACAGGGGCTAAGAACATGACTCTGTAGCTCCTTTCACATATGAACTCTTAACATTACCTGGACAATTTCAGGACATTCAGGTCCTGAAATGTTTTCTGGAATTGCCTTTCAAACATACACATCACAGCAGGAGACTGCCAGTCCTAATCATAAAAAACAAAACAAAAAACTATTTGTTTCACCAACAGAATTCCACAGGAAACTGTAATCACAGCAAGGATTGTTTTCACTGATCCAGGAAGTTCAAGAAGTTGTTGAGATAAGGTCGCACATGGAAGCCAAGGACTTTTACATTGAATCTTAAGTGTTTCGGGTTGGAGTCCAGGTAAAAAATTTAGCGTTTATATCACACACAAAAAAAAGAAAAAGTGAGAGAAAACATGGGGCGTTTGAAGAGGAGTTCTGTAATAAAAGTGACATCTGAAAAATTCCAAGGTTGCCCTTTGATTTGACTTACGACCAGTTCAGGGTGTAACCCCGCCTCTCGCCTAATGACAGCTGGGATTGGCTTCAGCCCGCCGAGACCTCCAACAGGAAAAGCGGTATAGTTAATAGGACTGAAATCCCAAAGTTTAAACAAAACCGGTGATTACATGGGCCAAGCTAACAATGCAACGTGAATTGTTTTACAAAGAAAAACTACATATAGGTATGACTTTCAATTGTCCAAAAACCCATTTGTTTGATTTAAATCAGCCTTGTCTTCTGAATCTTCCAGCACTTCGTCGCAGTTTCATTAGAGCCACTTTCTCAGACACATGGTGTCTGTCAATCACACAAACTGAAGCATTTGAGGAAGTCTGGTGTTTGTTCTCACACATGTGGGCACAATGGGTTTCACATCCATCATGGCATCAGCAGAGATTAAATTCTTCTTAAGTACACTGAGACCGAGATCAACAACTTCCCACGGGTGATCGCGAGTAAGTTGGAGTAACCTGATGTGAAAGTGACATCTGAAATAATAAAAATTCTTCCACAGATGATCCAGCAGCACGCCTCTTAAATCTCTGTTATTGTGGGAAAGAAATGCAGCAGCTGTGTAAATGTCAAGCTGATTGATGTATGGAGGACAAACGTTGAAAGGCCTTTACAGAGATGGAACAAAAAGTAAAAGTCGGCTTTTGTTTACAGAACAAACACGAGGAATTGTTGAAATATAAATGAACAAGTTCACCGCTGATAGATTCTCTTGATGCGTGTCCCACTGTGAACCGATGTGAAGATCCCCCACGTGTACTGTATGTACTGTAGTCATGCTTAACAAAGACCACCGACAGCATTCTGCTTCTGTACAGTCATGTAACAGCTTAATGGTTTACCAGTGTTAACCTTGTTCAGACCACCAACACAAAGTTAATATGTAAAGTTGATAATGGACACAGTCTGAGCTCTGGACTGGTTTGAAACGTCACGATTATTAACTGAGAAAGGTTTAATATGTTCTCAATGAGTACACAGTGTTTGAAACGAGGAGTGTAGTATCTGACGCATCACATTCAGGGTGCGGTTGTCTCTTGTCTGCTCCAGACTGAAGGGTTCCGTATGTTTTTTTCTCTGATAACGTGCAGTCACTCTGATAATGTTCTGTATGTTTCAATGAGGAGACTGAGCGGGAAAAAGATCACTCTAATCTGAAGATTACTGAAAGTAAGACTGAAAGCAGAGGAAATTCCTTCCTGTTTCCTTTTCTTTTATCAATTTACAAAAAAAAAAAACGATTTACATTTGACATGTAAATTGTCTTTTTTTGCTTCTGATACATTTCCACATACAAACAAAATAACATTCAGCTGAAAAATGGGGCAAAAACTTCACTACAAGGTTCATTGTTACATGTGGACTGCTTGATTGATTATTATTCTGTTATAATAATAATAATAATATATATATATATATATATATATATATATATATATATATATATATATATATATATTATACTGTATCTGAATGTATCTCATCATGTCCTATACTGCTGTACTTTATCGTACTACATCATATCGTATTGTATCATACTGTACTGTCGGGGGTTCGATACCCAGCTCCTGCAGCCACATGCCTAATGTAAACTCTTAACCCCAAGTTGCTCCCACTGCTCAAAATAAAATGCCGACTTTTAGTCTCATTTTGAATTTCATTTGAAGCATAAAGATACTGAAATGATGTTTGGATTTAAAACTATTCTGAACGCGGCCACTGGTAACTTGTGTATGTTTACTGATATTTACACTCAATGCAACGTTGGCCTCTCACACTGCAAGAGATGCTGCGGCCCGTCTGTGCAGTGTAGCAAAAGCTGAACGCAGCTGATGTGTCATCCAGCTCATCGCCTCGCCTCCAGGCCCAGTGTCTGTACCACACGACACGAAATGACAGCCTCATTGTAGATCTGAGAAACAGCGAGACACGAAGACCTCGGGGGTCACGGCTGAAAATCTGTTTGACGTTGATGCAAGTGTGCCTGTGTGTGGATGTTTGCGTAGAGGAAATGCAGAAGAAGATGCAGAACCAGAGAGGTATATAGACTGAGATAAACAAAACCTATTGTATCTTTTATTACTGCATAAAGCACTACATGCCCAAGCACCTCTCAGAAGTGGTTTTAGTGTATGAACCAGGACAGCCCCTCACATCCTCTGGTTCTTCTCTTTTATTTGTTTCACTTGACGTCTTAGTGGTTTACAAAGCTGGCCATTTAGACCATCTAATCTTTTAATCTGTTGCCATGCCTTTAATGCTCCATTTATCTCTTGCTGTACATACTGTATGTTGTTGTTGGGTTGCATCTCTTTAGCTGTGTGATGAGTAAATAATCGACTACCCGTTTCTACTCTTCAGCACCTTCTTTGTGTCTCTTACAGTACTCTACATTCCCACAACATCTGTTTTGTACTTAAAGGTGGGATTCTGACAGTCCTTCATGTCTGCCCTGATCATGTCGGGGGGTCACGCCTGTGTTCCCTCAGCCCATATGTTCCCTAATGTCAATGAAATCCCCCTCCATCAAAATGAGGTCAGCCCAATATATCATCAAGCCCAAATTCTCCCAGCATCTTTCTTTCATGCACATAACCCTTTTTTTTTTTTTTTTTTTGCAATCCCCCCCAAACACTCCTCTCTGTCATATATAATGTTTGTGGTTATGTGACCTTGCATTTATTGCTGCAGTAATACTGATTTAGGATACATAGACAGGCTCCCCTCATGTGCTACAGAGCCTTTGTGTCCTTACTTGGACAAAAAGGAAAGAGGGGAGGCTTGAAAGGGGTTCATCAGTGATTACATAACAGCAGAGACGTTTGTTTCCTCTCTGCTGCTCTGATGAGTTGTTCTGATCCGCTCCCAGATTATAATGATGGCTGTTAATTGTCGAGCAGTAACACACAGAGGCATCAGGAAGCTGTTTGGGAGGTGTGTGTGAGATGCTCTAAATCGGCTGCATCAGCCTGCTGACCTGAAAACAGCGTTTTGTTTATGCTTGTTTATTCCATAGACTGCTCGGGGTTTCTCATCTATCAGCTCCAAATAGAGTCTTTTTTGGATTTATTTATAACGTTCATTTGCCACTTCTTCAATGACAATTGATCTCATTTTTGTGTGACATTTCTCTGACCTGCACGTTGATGTCACCACAACATCCACCTTATCAACCCCGCAGATGTAGACTGTGTCTCGGTGTTAGCAAAGCAAACACGAATACCTCCGCCATTTGAAGTGAAAACAGTCGGAGGGTAACAGAACCGGATGATAACCATCACATTTCCTCCCCAGTGAGCTCCAGGGCGAGCAATGATGGGACCAAAGACCAGACTCCTTATGCAACCAGACAGGATCTTTGTGGCACCCACGTATCAACACAAACAACACGATGGGAGATGAGGGAACTGGTTTGCCTGAAAAAAACAGAGGCCTTGAAGGATAACGATCACATACTGTATTTATCTGTTTGTACATCACACAGTGCATGGAGTGGCCATCAAAGGTTCATCAGAAGAGACAAATGTATTCATAGGGGTTTGGACAACGTGAAATAAACAGTATAGGTTACATTTAGAGCAGAAACACCTGATGCAGAGAGCTGTCCAGTGTTTGGGATTCAACCAGGTCATAAATCCACTTTCTCTTCATGCTTCTGGCACAATAAAAACAAATGGTGGAATGCATTTTATCAGCTATATGTGTCAATATCTTGTAACATTGGTGCATATTTTATTGTTAAATTGACTCAGAGGGAAACTTATCTTTCAGATCACTCCAACTGACATGCCTTTGATTCTTTTGGTAGTAAGTGAATGAGTGAATGAATATTTATTCTCGTGTCTGGTCATTTGCATGATACATCCCACGTGGAATTATTCTGACCCACTGGCTGAGAGTCAATCAAATGTTCCTGCATGTCATTCAGCCACCATCACAACAGCACCATTAACACGTAAGACGTAAATGAACAGGTAGTGCATAGGCTGCATGATATGTCCGATGTGTCCTTGGGAAAGACACTAAACCCCGAAGTGCTCCCGCTTCTTCATCAGCAGCATATGAATGTGTATGACTGGGATTAGTTACTTCTGATGGCCACTTAGCTTAGCAGCCTCGGCCAACAGTGTGTGAATTGGTGTCAAAATGGATTTAAAAGTGTTTTATCAGTCTGAGGCTAAAATATGGGTTACTTATCAATATGAGTCAAGCGGCATGTCAATAAAAGATGTGTTAACATAAAGAACATCAGGTAAATAAGGGAAAACGTGATCTTCCACCCAACAGGTTAAGAGGTTGTTTCAGAGGCTAATATTATGGGTCACAACAAAACCCTGTTGTCAGGTTTTACATGGATTACATCAGCCTATTTCCCCCTTCGACTCAAATCAACAGCTTTTACGTTAAGACGCTTATGAATAAACAAAGGTCTGCATTTATCAGAAATGAAAGAGCGCTCTGCTTGTGTTAATTCAGTGGCCGTTTGCACCTGTGTATTAGTTGTGCTGCTTGAGACTCTAACCTGATCCTTTAAAACACCAGTGAGCATTTCTGCGAGAAACAATGACAACCTTTGTGAAACAAAACTGTGCTGATGAGTGTCTCGTTCTCACTTGTGCGTCAAGGTCGTTCTTAAGATCCGTCCTTCGAAAGTAGATCTCATTATCTTTATATGCTGTCGCACGCAACCGCGTTAATCCCAAGCCAGACTGCAAATATCGCAGCAGTCGCTGGCTGCGATTCTCTGAGATTGAATGCTTAACGCAAATAGAAATCTGAGGCAGACTGCTTTAATAACATTTCACTTTACGCCTCAGACTGTGAACCCAATTTGAGTTATCCAAAGATCTCCTAATAAGCCTTTCTGCAAACTTGAATATCAATGTTTAACTCTCAATGATTGGATGTTAACAATTGGGATGAACAAAGATGTAAAACAGAGCTTTTTGCAGCAGGTTTTCTTGCAGACATTTATTAAAAATAATACAAAGAAATACCAAACGTTGGTGGGCAGAGGGTCGTAATACAACACTATTAGATGATCACGTTTATCACGTTGCAAATCATAAATATAGATAAATGAACAACAATAGCAATACAATTATGGACATTTTAACTACAACAGTCAATGCTAATGAGACACCATAAAATATATTTTGTTATAAACTTCCCTGTATTATGTTCAATCATCTACACAAATAAAACACTGAAATGATAAACTACTCCTGTGTCACGTTTGGTTGTTCTGATTGGGTGTTACATCCAGAGATCTGGATAGAGTTCATAGTATCCCTAAGAAATGGAAAACTAACGGAGAAGTTCCAGACAAATTTGAAAATGAAAATCTGATAATTCCAAATTACAACCCACCTTCATCTCTGGTTCATTTGCATTGTGGGTAATGCAGGCAGCAAGTTCTCACAAGCAAGACAAATGGGTTGAGGAAAAAGAAAACATTCTTCTGCATTGATCGGATTTTAACTGTCCATTCTCAGTCTGATGAAGTTCAATGACTCCTGAATTGAAGGGACTGAGTGAATATTGAAGTCCACAAAAACATGACGTACCATCATTTGACCATTGACCTGTTACTGACCAGCAGCTTAATACTGTAATGTATTTGATTTCTCTTTGTCTCGTTGTCTTAAGTCATTGTTTTCAATTGCATAAAGAGGATTACAATATTAAAGTAATGCTGGTTTAGCAGGGGCAACAATCAGACATGACCTCACGCAACCACCAGTTGGGTTGGTGCCAATGTTGACAGGTTTTACGGAGGATTACCTCTGCCTTAAAACCTTAAATCATCCTTGACCTGTGGCCTGAATGCTTCTTTGCGATATCATGCTCACGCTAATAGTAACACACAACTGCTACTACACACCCAAATGAGCAGCTTGTATGAGGGGCTGGTAGTGCAAAGCCCTGGGATGATAAGACATGGTGCACCAAGGCCATTGATCTATGTCAGGAAATGAGGTCATTACTGCAGTAAAGGTTTAACATTTCAGCTGTGAGCAAACAAGAGTACACAAAGGGAGATGATGGATAGAAATGCATCTTTATTGTGATGGTTATGGGACTTTGCAGCAAAGCATATATGGATCAGTGAATATGTGGATTTCTGAACAATACCAATGTTGGACTGAATCCATGTGATAAATTGAAGTTCAGGAGAATACATTTCTGAATTGGGGTTATAAAAAATTACAAGAAGGAAGTAAATATTCATGTTTCAAATTCATCCCAGCCCAAAATGTTTTTTTATCCGACAAATTTAAACGTTTCTTCTGCAGTATCAGTACTCAGGCAGCTTTCTCCTGAGTACAACTTATGCCTCTGCGAACGATGGCAAACTTTCAGTAAAATCTGGATTAATTCAGCTTCATGAGCCCAGAGGAGAATCCAATTTTCATGTGATTTACTGGCAATTACCGTTTACCATAATAACAGCATGGTGATTCAGATATGAAAACGGTTAATATAAGTAAAGAAAGCTACTCTCAAAATGTTTGTTTGTTGAATTGAATCGATCATTTGGTGCATGTCTGGAAATCTAAGAGCAGATTTGTTCAACTGGGTTCTACTTTCGATTGTTAGCAGCACTTGCATGCAGTAATCTGATTGTAGAGAATAATAAATCATCATCAGATTACTATGTCTGTGTTTGCTCTTTATACAGACTGTTTGTCCTGCAAACACCATTGCCTGCTCATGTGTGTTTGGTCGATACTCTTCGGACTGCAGACACACTACAAATGGAAACCAGAGCATTTCTTTCATTGAAATCCAGTAGAGTTTCTATTTTTGTGTTTTTCCCTTTCAAATTTATTATCTATTTTGTAACTTCTAGCTTCTTTGAATACATTGTTCTGGTTACAAATCCCGGAGGATGAAGAATTTATCACAATCTATGCCTGAGATTTGTTGTACCAGTAGCCTTTGCAGGGCTGATTATGTAAGTGGTGGCCGTTTTAATAAGGGATTGAATCCGGCCGGGGGATAATCCATCATTTTATCTCTGCATATTAAAACAGGGTTTCCAGGGATCTGTTGCCCTGTAGTCATCAGTGTTCTCCCCTTTTTCTGTTCATTTCTCCAAGACATAATTCATCCTCTGTCCTTTTAAAAATTCATGTACAGTATGTTCTGGTCACGTTTCGGTAACTTGCTGCACTGTACATAACCCTAGGATTAAACCAACCCTGCTATAGGGTTGGAAAAGGGAAAATAAAGGGGTTTGGGGTTTTTTCCCGATGAAATGCAAAAGTAGGAGTTGTTTTGTGAAAAGGAAAATGCACACACAAGATTTCTTACTAAAGCTGTGCATGCACTATTTTTAATAACAACATGCAGGCGGTCTTTGTGACAGATGCAAGGTCTCATCTTCTGCACTGACAACATCCACACGCACAAAAGATTAGGACAAGACAACACTATTTCCCTCCAACACAAAAACATAGACACACTCTTGTTTGGCTTGTATAGGACTAATGTGTTTTTGCCAGTAAACCGGAGGAAGACGGGTAGCAGGAGGTCAGAAATAACGGGTGTGGGGGATTCAGCGTACACATCACATGTGCCAAGTCTCCCATCAAACAACACTTCTGTGCACCCTCAAACTGAGAGGCAAAGAAACAAGGCCAGCAATCCCATTGTGTCCTTCCCTGCAGAGGCCCTAGTGAAAGCACAGAGGACGCCTGCAGTGACAGACAGAGCCCTGCATTCCCCTCAGTGTACATTGTAAGACAACATGAAGTGAATATCTGTCGTCTCGTCTGTGCATTATGTAAGTGGACTGTATTTTCACCACCTGCCACCCGACTATCTCATATTGCACGGATGTTAGCTGCTTACAACATCAGACAAAAGCCTAAAAAGCTGAAAGGATTTTTATATTCTATTCACGTCTTCAACAGATCCATTTATCACACTTCCAGTACACTGTAAAAAAAAAAATCAGGCAGGGATTAAAATAAAATGTGTTTTCGTTATTTTAGTCAGTAAGCTGGTTAAGAAGCTGACTGAAATGAAAGCTGATGCCTCTATATGGCCATCAAAATCAAAAGAGACAATCAGCAAGCTGATTAGATTATATTATATTATATATTAGATAAACTGACTATTTCTATTTGTTATTTTAAAGGCTTATAAACTCTGCCACCAGGTAAATGTCAGACAAGATGATTAACAGCACAGCAAATCAGTCTGTTACAGTTTGTGACCATCGAGACATGAGCTAATCACACCCATTTCATTTTTTTTCACCAGGCTGTAATGTAACGTTTATTTTTATTGTAATAATGGGCTTTTTTGACGGGTTATGGATTTGACTTCCTGTGCTTCTGAAGCTTCATTTTTAAACACCTGAGGTTGTAGCTTGGGTGAGATGTACCACTTTGAGCACAGGGGGCGCCAAAATCAAACTGTAAATGTTTTAAAGGAGCATTAATAAAGAGCTTCTTTCAAATGATAATTGATATTGCCTCTTCTGCTTTGTCATTGGTTGAATAAACTTTAAAATATTCACCTACTTCATCCTATTTCATTGAATGTTTAAAATATTAGCATACTTGCTAGCATACTGTTATAAATCTCCCAAAGCTCTCCTTTTTTACCTTAAAGACAACTAACATTATGTAAAGTAGTTATTCAATACATGAACATGTAACTAATATATCTGACTATATTATATGCCTGTTACAAAACTGTTTTCTCAGGTTTATAACATTTTCTGACTAAGAGGGTATTTTTTCCCTCCTTTGTATGCTCTAACTTGAACTAGAAGCATCTGCAGTAGACTCATGTCAACATTTATTGTTGAGTTTAAGAAGCCATTGTCTTGTTGTTTGCTTTGTGTCCTTGTTTCTGCCAATGTTTAGATCCTTCCAAACAAACAAAATAGGAGTGTCATAAATATAAAAAGTAGAAACCTCATTTGTATTAGGAAAACGTCTAGCAAAAGCCAGTAATTAGAAGCATGAGTTAAAACTTGAGCAATAAAGGTCTGTCTTGTTGCTGGTGGTGGGGTGTTTGTACAAAAGGCTCCTTGGTGATGGCGTGTGTGAAGCATCTGCTAAGACCTGAAACTCGCAGCGACAGGCATTCAAGCACATGAATGGAATATCAATAGTCCACGGCTTGACCGTTTTTTTTTTCTCTCCACCATAATGAAAGGAAGTGTCAAGGATCACAGCTTTAATCCCGTTGGTTACAGGCTCATTCAGATGCATATGAACCCTCGGAGTTCCTCTCTCCCTCTCAGCCTCCTGCCTCGCTTCGGTTTTCTTTTGAAAGTCCAGCCCTCCATTTCCCTTCGGCCCTGCAGCTCGGGTTCTCTGAATGTGTCCGGTGAATAGCAAAGTGCTCCTTGGGCTCCTTTTGCAGCTTTGGTCTTGCACAGAGGAGGCGTGCTTTGCATGGTAACACTGGTGAGCATAATGCACATGGATCTATTCATAGTGGTCATTCTTCATCTCCTAACGCAGGTGATGACTAGAACAGCTGAGAGGAAATTGCATTCAGTACTCCTACAGTTTGCCTGGTGTATATGTGAGCATGCCTGTGTGAGTTGATTTATCTCGTCTTTACACGCAGCAGCAGTTGGACATACTTGTCTGGCAAAGTCTAGTGCAGTGTTTAACATAACATGTACAAGAGGATTCACTGCAGTGGAGAAATATGGCAAATATCCAGGTTTTTTGTAGCCAGGCTGCAGAATAAACAGAGAGCGCTGCATTCAAGATGTTATGCTTTAAAGTCCAAATGTTATGATGCATCATAAAAAAAAAAATCAGTCATGTCCACACTTTTAAATCTTGGAGTTTCTTGTGCTTAAAACTTTGTCCATTATAAAGGTTGTGATTTAAAAAAAGTTAACCTCCGTACAGTTTATTAGTAAATAAATAAGCAACAGAGACAAATCGCTTTTTATACCAGGATGTAAACCTCTTTATTTCTGCTGTAAAAAGGACATTTTAACATTACACCCAAGTGGGATTACTTTTTTCTTTTTTGGAGCCGACCCCAAGTGGACACTTTTGGAGGTGTGTTTTTTTTTACACTGAGGCCGTGGTTTTATTTTTTAAACACTTGCAGCTTGCTTTACACTCTGCTCAGGCAAAGTAATGATGGCCACTGTTGTGAAATGTTGTTATTTTGGGCTGTGGGAGTTTATTGCAAGCTGTTAGTTATTGATTGGATGTTGACGGCGAGGGGACTTAAGTGTTAGCTAACACTAGAAGCCAACATTAGGGACATGTTAGCTAATGAATGACCAGCTGAAAGATTGTTTAGGAATGCACTATATGCGAATGGTCAAATGTGGTTGATTCTTAAAAATATTCAATGCATATATCAAATGCATTATTACTACCTCAAGCCACATTTTTAGACTTTGAATTAAAGGAAATATACACATTGCAACTCTGTGGCCCACTCCAGTGTGAGCCTGTGAACACTTTTAATCCATTAGATCAGTGCTGGACTAAAAATTGTGATTACTTGAAATCTTACATAATGTAATCCCTGTAGGGAAAACAGATTAAATCAAAACTAGGTCTATCTAGGACCCGGTGGAGCACTTTGGAAGTTCTTTTCATTTCAACCAGCACTGAGTTTCACAACAGCCGTGAACTGTGTGAGAAAGGTTTCAAAGATTATGCGAACGGACCACCGCTGTCATTATTCATGCAACTGAGTGGCTGTCAGTGAACAAACACTGACCAGATGTGTAAAGCGTTTACCTTCATATATATCCTGCACATGTCCTGCAAGAATACACAAGCGAGACTGAAAGAAAACAAATGTCTCGACTCAAACATTCAACCAAATCAGTCTTATCATTCCTCCTCCAAGCCTCTTGAGATTTCATGTCAGTCTAAAGTTTCCCCATATATTTTCAGGAATAACACCCTGCATGCTTGTGTGTCATAAGTCAGTTCTGAGTGAATGAAGACGTGAGTTTACAGAGATTTCTACTTTGTCATCATGTGTGCCTGTACTGTAACCCACTCAGATTACATAAAATGCAGCTCCACACATCCAGTTGCTCCGAATGAATCATCTGGACTCAGCTTGTCGTATTTTTGGAACACAAGTTCTTACACTGTTTGTAAGGAGAACGCTCGTTCGCTTTTAAAATGTTTGTTTATCTAGCCACTCATTTAACATCATTCATTGCCTTCAGACCAAATGTTCTTTGTGTAGTGTGTTCTGTGTCATATATGCCTCTATGTGTGTTTGTGTGTGTACGTGACTGCAATATACCTCAAGGAACAGGCTGTGCTTGTTTCTGTTAAATGATGATAACCGTTAGCTGGTAGTTACAGAACTTAAAATGTCACAGGTTTGTGTGCAAACGACATGTTCATTAATCAAACACATTGCAAATATTACGGAGACATCGATGAATGAAATGACTGAGCAGAACGAGATGTTGACTCTGCAGTAACTGGTTGAAATTATGCTGCACTCTAAAACCCTCTTGTCAAGATCTTGACTGTTTGCTGGAAGTGTTTATCAGCTAGCAGAAACAGTAACTTCAAATTCAAATTAGGGTAACTTCACAGAAAGATCTACTGTATATGCATTACATTGTAACCATAGCCTTGGTTACAGCTGAAGGATCTTAACAGTATACTGTCCAACAAGCTTTGTATGCAGCTTGAAGTCGTATCTTGTTTAATTTAGATTCCTTTTCCTGGCTTTTTTATGCATCTTTTGGCGAGACGGGACAGAGTCAGAAACCAGGGAGAGAGAGCAACAGTGGGGAACAATACAGAGGAGAAGTAAGCCACAGTTCAGATCTGAACCTATAGGCCCCTCGCCTCGAGGACCACGATTGTGCATACAGGCCTGAACTCACCAGCAGGCCCCTGAAGCCCCTCTTGTAATCACTCATCTGAAACAAAATTGACTTAAAGTAATTGTTTCTAAATCTTTCTGTAAAAATAGTGCAAACAGGTGTGAAAGAGGTCGGTGTTAGTAATTGGAAAGTAGAGAACGACAAACTCTAGTGCGCTTGTGCTTTCTTTCTTCATCACATTTGTCTTTGGGTGGAACCAAAAGTCAACGTTAGATTATAGTCCGCCTTGATTTTATGATTTGTTGCTACTGTTCTGTGCTTACGTTAATTTTTGTACAAGTGGCAGATTTTACACAGACTCATGAGTGTCTTTAAATAATAAACATAGGTTTAAGCTATTTCTAAAATCAGCAGTCAATGATCTTTAAATTGGTGAAGCCGACTTTCAACTGTAAACAGGTGAAACACAGGATAGGATCATGAGCAAAGAGATTAATGTGGGGATTTCACTGCTGAATAGAAGCATTTTTAAACACTGAGTGTTTAGATATAAAGGAACTGTGGTGTTTTCCATTAGCATACCACTCTCACAAATCATGTAAAATCATCCAAACCAAGACATCATCATTTGTTTAGTTAGACACTCTGGTCTGAATTACAATGTCTTCTCATTAGCCATGAGTGGTTGGCATGCACACAGTGATGCAATTTATCATGAGACTTCATCGAGACATTCATCGAGAAGCGTGCAGCAGGGACTCTTATCTTCACCCTGAGATCTACACCACCCTGATAAGCATCGCTGGTAGAGACCCAGGTATGTCACAAACACATGATACTGGGAGATAAACTCAAGCATACTGTATGTAAATAAAATAGTGGCGCGTAAAATCAGATTGTTACTGTGTTAAACCATGGGGGCAGGTGACGTGGAAGCAAAAAATAAATAACGTATAATTTAAATAAAGGCAAAAAACTGTGATATTAGTGTCCAATTTTGTTGCATTATCCGCCATCTTGGATTTCTGCAGTGTTTTCTTTTTGTCTTGCCTATTTTAGGCTAAATAATCTTCCCAGCAGGCCAATCACTGTATCACCCTTCATTATGTTACAGTTTACAACAGGTCACAGGGGTCTGAAGTGAATTCCTGGCAAGGTCATGGAGGCATCAAAGGGATCCGATGATCCAGCCTGATAGTCTTATTTTCCGTGGCTGCTCTGGCAGAGACCAGTTGTTCAGCTGCTGACAAGAGGGAGCGCTGAACTCGAGTAGATCACACTAATGGAGAAAGTCCAACCTCAGACAAGCTGCTGCGGCTCGTCTGTCTGCTGACAACAGAGACAGCTCAGTGCTGCCGAGATGAGGTTGCACTTTAACAGCAATCCCTTTAACAATAAAAGTGAAGAAGACTGATCAAACTGATTTCTGGTCTTGTTGACTTATTGTATTTGCTTGTGTGAAGGAACATTAAAATGTGACGGCTGAAGACAAGATGAGCGCACCGCTCCCATGCAGAATATTTGGCAAAGGTGGCGGCTTAAATGACGAGGGAATAAATGTGTCATGAGTCTGGGACACGTAACGGGCTCAGTTACCATGTTACCACCAAGAGGGGACATGGAGAAAAAAAAAAGTTTTCCCACTGCAGAAAGATTTTTAAAATATCAATAATCTAAGGTCTAATATGTAAGATATTTACTGAATTAAAACATAAAATGAGCTTACTATATCATCAGACATTTAGAAAACATGCAATGGGGGTTAACAGAAAGTAGAAGAATGTCGGAAAAGCTCTCTGTCTGTGACGTCTTTGTTAAGGTTCTAAGAGCCAGCAAGTCCATGATGCATCTGGAGGCTGCAACCAATCAGAGCAGGCTGTATCGTTGCCAGGTCGCTCCATCCAAAAGTTCTTATGACTTCTAGTTCTAGCATTTGGTTTTAACTGGCCCGACACGATGAATCAGGTCGCATGGAAATCTGTCTGAAATGGAAGTTTCCAGAGTCATCTGCCGAAGCAAATAAACCGCAAGTTAGCAAATTCCTATCCCACACTTTAGAAAAGGTGTTCCATTCAAATAAGTTCCCGTAAGTTTTTTTTAAAAATGTACAAACAGTATAATAGATTATTTATCTGCTCATGTGCTGTGATTTTGTGTCCGTCTGTCCTTCTGTTTTTGGTGGTTTCATCACTCATTAAAAAACACAATATGCCAACCCTTTGGCATTTCAGAGCTCCACACGCTCTCTCTCTCTCTCTCTCTCTCTCTCTCTCTCTCTCTCTCTCTCTCTCTCTCTCTCTCTCTGACCTACATGCAGCATGATCAGCTCAAAGATGGAAGGCAACTACATGAGCATGTGTTACGAAGCCAAAACGAGGGAAAACATGGAGGGCGATGGTGGAAATGTGATGTGTTTTTTCTCTACAGGGATTATAATCAAGGAGTTTCATCAGTTGGCAGAGGAGTTTAATCAAAGTCACAGTTACATAAATCCCCTTTAAATCAACCCAACAGGTTTTTTAAAATAGATTCCATTACGTAAATAAAATGTCACTTTTTTATCCCGAACGATACCTGCAGACTTTGACACTAAAATATGAAACTGTATTTCATGCAGCTGCATGTACAGTTCATACAGCATCCATTAAAACAGTCCACAGCCCCCCAAAGGAGCACATTATACAGCCTCGCAGAACAACAGTATTGACTTCTTGAGACAGCTCTATAAATAGCACTGACGCCTGTTTCCTGGGGCTCCTCACAGGGCCCTAATGACTGCTGTCTGCTCACCCTCAAAGGGCAACATAACCCAAATTCACCACAGTGCCATCTCACCACTGTCTCACATGATGTCTTTGATGGACGGAGCAGATTCACAGTAACAGCTTTACATCCGTGTTGGAGGAAACACTTGGCATGGAGGCTGTGCTTTGTTGTGACACAGAGGATGGGATGATGTATGCCGGCATCAAGTTATTACACAGTAATCAGTGCTACTGTTGCATCCATTACACGCTAAAAGGCCCTTCATCTGCCCCGTACAAACCCAGTGACTGATCTCATTTCAAATGAGCACAACATATTCTGCAACAGCTCTAAAAGCTGTAAGCATTTCATATGAGATGTTTCATGTCCTTTTGTGCATCTCTTGCTTTTTTGAAGTGGGCGGATCCCTGTATTTCAGTGAACCAATCAGGATCAAGAACATTTAAATCAAACTTAACATTACTTTTACTACTTAATAATAGTTAACAATGTTTCCCCATACCTTGAGGTCTAAGGCACATTGTATCATATCTGACATTACAAGAATTGTTCAATTAGAGCCCCTTAATCAACATCATGTAGGAGTTCACGTTGATGCTCTTTGGCGCCCACAGAAGGTCTCTGAGTGCAACTGCACTGTCGTAAAACACAGTGCTGTTACTGTTACTTGATAGGGTTATGTCTCCCTATCATAGACAACGTTACTTAGACTTGTGTTACCAACATTTTGCCCATCTGTAAGTTGCTGTTGACTGATGCATGTGGGTATCATTGCATTTGTTTTGTTTTGGGGGTTTAAATGTCATTTTGTACTTTTCTTTTGTCTCATATAATTTAACTCTTCCTTGCATTAGCCTGACAATTGTGTTTCTGAAGTGAACTTTTTTTCTGGTTACATCTACCACTTCAGTGTTCGGTGACTTTGTTGGTCGGTTTAAAGGAGGATTACAGACACGACATCCTCACCAGATTTCCAGGAAACATGGAGAAAGGGTGTGGCAGGGGCCGAGGAACAAGTGATTACGTCTTGGACCCGATCGGGATCCAAACCACATAAAAGCATCTGAGTCAGACTCTCCAACAAGTTAACTGACTTCACTGGAAACATACTGTTTGTCTTAACTTTTTAGTCAAGCTGTCATACAGTACACAAGGTGTATTTTGTTCTTACATGTATGAAGAAAATACAATGTCTCAGCTTTTTAAAAATGTTAAGTGTGACGTTGTTTTCAACACGATTTGGGAAATGGGCTGCTTGGAAATGTAGTTGATGAGGATGTTGAGAAATATTGATCTCAATGTTACTTGTCTATGGTATTTCTGCTGCTGCTGTTTAAGGTACAATGACCCTTTAAAAGTAAGAACACTACTAAACAAAAAGGCACTACTAATGTAGGTTGAAGCCCCACCTGAGCTCCACCTCTTTGCCTGTTTCAAGTTAGTTTGAGACAACATTTTCAGCATGGCACCCGCCATCATTTGGCTACGTCCCTGTTCCATAGTCTATGGTTTAAAACAAAATTAGTATTAGGAATGTGTGTAGGAGTTTTCCTTCATATGAGGGATTTAAAAAAAAAAACTCTACAGAATTACGATCAGCCCAGGATCTTAGCCTCCAATGGGACGCTCCCTTCCTCATGGAGAGCCCAGAATTCCCAGCATGCATCAGCTATTGCACACTCTTTATTCCCAGAACTTTTTTTTTTTCGCCTTGGTATCAAAATACCTATCAATTTCATTGGATTTTCACCAGAGTGGTATTTAAGTTTCAGAACTGGTTATGTAACAACCCTCTACTGCATACACGGTTCTACATAAGCTTTACATTGAAAGCAGATTGGAGCCTACAGGGCAGCTGTTGCGTAATACTCACCATGTTTTTTTTTCCGTTAAGAATGATTAATGACTTTGATAGATGGGTCAGGAAACATTTTCCATTCCTCCAACACAACTCTGGACTTCATCCCTCACTTTAAACCTGAACTTGACCTTCCACTCTGTACTGTGATTGAGCTGATTTCTCCAGAGGAAACGAAAAACTGGTGAGAAAAATGCTTTGGCCCAATTAAAAAGGGACATGATGTGGCAGAACAAAATGCTGCAGTGTGTTTTAGGCAACAGAGCAGGGCTGAGATGAAAGTGTCTGTCATCTGCTGTAAAACAGGGCTGCTGTTTAAAGGCAGGCTGTAATTATCATCGTGTAGATCTGTATCGGTGGAAATGGTGCAGCAGTTGAGAAAGCTATTACAGCCCAGAGATTAGATCGGTACAGAGGGACGATCTGAGCGAACGAATGGCACCGTTTATGTGTTATGTAACCCCTCCTTCTGGAGGTGAGGGAGGCTAAGAGGGCGAGAAACTGTATACAGAAACATGGCGGGGTAGGTCGGGCTGCAGATAGAAGGACAGTAAAGGTGAAGCTCGGAGGTGGAGACACTTAGAGATGTTTATCATCTCCCACAGATTCAGATCATTTGAGGTTTTTCTAGACGAGAGCTCACAGCACCAGCCAGACAGGAGGCCGCCTGCGTGTGTGTGTCAGAGGAGGCAGCGAGGGACGTGACCTTGCACAGATATTGTTATAATATAAACAACAGCACTGCTCACACTGCCAGCTCAGCTACTGACCTGATTTACAGGGCAAGCAAAAGGGTTTTTCTTTTTTAAACATAGCTGTTCTCATAATTACTAGGTTTCCAAATGTTGATTCTGGACTCTTTAAGCCAAGTATTCTGGTTTTGCAAAGTCACTGGGAAAAACTGTCAATGAAAAGAGCTTTCTTATTTTTTGGTTAACATTGTGAAGCACTTATCGTCAGGAATCTACAGAGTCATTTCTCCCATTTTCCCCATATGTATTGTTTTGCACTAAATGTACCAGGAGCATATACTGATAAATCTCTGACTTTTTTCAAGCTTGCAGTGCATTGATGAGCTGTCTTAATGGAGAACATAAAACAAGGGGCCTTAAAGCAAGCACCCACTTCTTTTTTTAAAGTAAAGATCCAATAATTAAGGATGAAAAAATACCATAATCCAAATTGGTAACCAATCTTGAAGTTAAAGATGTGAGTAAATGGGTCTGCATAGCATCGATATTCATAAAGAAGCTGGGTCTTTATTTTTTTCTCAAAGGGGGGAAAGGGACTCTGCAGATCAAATGGAGTTTGAGAGTTCATTCCACCACCGGGGGGCGACAGAGGAGAAGAAGAAAGAAAGAGACTTATGGCCATGTTGTGAAGGTTGAATCAGATGCCTTTTATTTTCAGAGTGGTGTGTGTGTGTGTGTGTGTGTGGGGGGGGGGGGGGGGGGGGGGGGGGGGGCTTTTTGTGACATGTTTAAAACCTTTGAGACAAGTTACAACAAAACAAACTCAGTGTCAATCGAATTTGTTTGTAAAGGAGAGATACCCTAGAAATAAAGTATGTTTTATAAATCATTTCTCAAGATGCTGTTTGACGGTTGATCACATATTATGACATTAAGGAGTAAAGGAAGCCCGAGGAGGAGCGATGACAGTTTGCACATTTCTTAAATGTGTTTGGTAAGAGCATATTTCTAAAGCACCCTCTGTTTCTCAACCTGCGCAGTCATACAAAAATGAGAACTTCTCTTTCAGCCCTCACTTGTTTGTGTTTTCCTCCTTTGTTTAATTTTTTTTTTTTTTCAAAACCCTGCATCCCCTCTCTTTGCATCTGGAAAAGTGATGTTAATAGTCTTATAATAGCTAATGGATTGTTCTCATAGTTTATTCAGTGCATCCTCCTGCCTCTCTATTGTCTTTGGCATCTGGGAAACTGCTTAAGAGGCGCCAGTAAAAGCTAAGGTAAACTATTGTGTCTGATGTTTTTATTTTTTATTTTACCACTAATGGATGAACAAATATTCACATGAATGATAAAGCTCAATATATGGCTGCCTGTTAAGATGGTTTACTTTGGGTCTGTCATATTGTCACACGAAATATGAGATATTATCTACAGCCACTTACAAGCGCTTCCAGTTACACTTGTTGCTTAAATAAACATTGAAAGCCGGCGTCAAGAGAAGGACGATGAAGGGGCCAGGTGGGGGTCACAATTAGGCTAAGTGCACACAAACTCCATTTCAAGTTTCTTCATATCAGCGTTGATTAGGCTAACATGAACACACGTTTTTCTATCTCTGTTCTTGAGAAACATTTGCACACACCCCCACACTCCTTTGCTGACTGATCCTGCCGAGAAAAAAGGAAGGAAATGTTTGCTTATGCACAATCAGCTGATGACCAGCACAGTGTTTCCTGTTCTAATGACCTTCTGTCCAAAGTGTAATCCCAGTGTGTGTAAGGTATGAATGAAGCATTCATGGTGAGCTTCGGAGAGGCAGGACTAGGGATTAGGGGTTTGTTTTTTTTTCTGTTTGTGGCCGGCAGATTATTAGCCAGCAGAGGGACGGAGATCTGCAGCCAAGGACAAGATCAACCCAAATACCAACATGGTGATTTGTGTACAGACATAACAGGACTGGTGTCACAGTGTAACAAGGTACCCCAGCTGAATCATGTTATTAGATGGTCACTTACTGCCACCTGCTGGAGAGAACCGAAAGTGCATGTTATTTGAGGGTTTCTTGCATTTCAACATCTAGTGGATTGGTGCCGTAACAATCTGTTACACAACGTCAACAAAGCAAAGGCGATCGTTTCTGAGTTCAGGAGGTCACAGTCACACCGAGCACAATCCCCTTTAACATCAGGAGTCTAACATAGAGAGACAGAGGGGAAAACATCAAGTTCCTCAGAGTGCAGATCTCAGTCAACCTCACCTGAAAGAGAAACCCCAAATGGGATTGTCAAACAGGCCCAGCAGAGTCGGCACTATCAACCTATTTTTAAATCAATTTAACAGACATTTTAAATTCACACAGATTGACTAGTTTATGATGTCACAACTTTAACAACTAATTTCACAATGCAACCTTCATTAAAGTTGTTAAAACTAGATACCTTGAAGTGTTGCAGTACTCGAAATCGGACTGGTCGCATGACCTTTCTAGAGACCACTGTTTGAAGGTCTCATTCTTGGACTGGGCAGACTCTGGACTTTAAATCAGGACCACCGTTGACAGGCTTTTTTTCCAAATCATCTCTCTGATAAGAAGGAATATAATTGTTTCTAAAAGGATAAATAACTTCAATTCATGTAGTCTGATTTTTACCCCGCATTTAAGGGCTTTACCTTCCAAGTGTTACGGTCTAAATTCAGTGACACACAAGATGAGGATTTTTCATGGTTTTGGTCTTAGAGTACTTTGGTCTTGGTCTCAGTTTGTGTGGTCACAACTACAACACTACTCATAATACAGTTAAACCATTGATACAACAAAGTACAATTTAAATAGAGTTGACAGAATTGTATATGGCTCACTCTTCTGTAACCAGCTGAGGGCGCTATCAGCATCTGGCTTCTCTTGTCTGATGTCAGTATCTGAAGCTCGTCAGTGTCACTTTGTATAAAGACAAATCATTACCCAATGTATATCAGTGTGGACACATATTTTCAAAAACAAAGCAGGACAAGATGGCTATGTAAGAGCTGACATGTCTTCAAATTAAACAAATAGATTTCAATCAGATGAATAACAAAAAAAGGATTCCTCTTCATTGTTCACTGTTTTCATCCTAACATGGGCATTTGAGAATAATTACTGTGAAAGTTAAGCCGTTATGTTTTGTTTGTTGAAGTGGAGGTCATTAGCCAAAACTCTCTGGTGATGGCTTTACAAACTGCATTAAAAACCATTTTGTTTTGGTTCACCGTGATCTGTTTAACGATAAGATAAATGCATCCTCAGGGACAAGTTCTGACCTATTCTTCACACTTTCGGCTCTTCTTTCAAAGAGGCTAAAGTTTGTATATTTTTTATATTATCTTTAAAATGTTTTACTCCTGTATTTAACTGTAGCAGTTAATTATGGTGGTGTCTGTTACCTATATGATATCTTGAAACTCCTGCTGAGCTTGAATTTCCCTCGGGATCAATAAAGTATCTATCTATCTATCTATCTATCTATCTATCTATCTATCTATCTATCTATCTATCTATCTATCTATCTATCTATCTATCTATCTATCTATCTATCGGTATTATATCATATGATATATATTATATCTGTTATCATAAACGTTTGCCTAGATTTGTGGCAGAAGCTGACCTCCCACTCACCGGCGCGAGTCATATTAGTAATCGAACAAACCCAAAGTGAGAGGCGGGACCACCCTCATAGATGACCAATCAGTGTTCTCCGATAGAATTGTAGTCGAAGTCGATTGGCTGAAAACAAAGCCCTGACAAATATTATTATTTACGGACACTTCCGCATAACTCCCCGACGCTCTTGTTTATTAATGACGTTTACCAGCTGAACCTGAGAGGAACGAGTAGTTTTTTAGGTGTTGAGTTAAACTACAGCTGTTAAAGTGAGCTGTGAGGTCAACTGAGATGCAGAGCATAAGGTAGGAACTTTGTACATTCATGAAAATCCTCCAGCCTTCTTTATAATTGAGTGATTTGCGCGTCATGGATAAGATCACTTTATTTAAACAAGTTTGTAGTTTAACAATTAATGTCAGTTCTTTTTTCTTTTCTTTTTTTTGTGACAAAGTTCAGTGTCTAAAAGTGTGATTTATTTAGTATTAGTCTTTGCATTGTCATTGTTCTTCACACACCCTTTTTTGCTGGTTGACACACATGTTTCACAACATCCCAGAAATGTGTTCCGGTGCGCCTGGTCCTCTGCTGAGAAGCTGGAGGGCAAAACTGTGATCATCACTGGAGCCAACACGGGGATCGGCAAAGAGACAGCATTAGACCTGGCAAAGAGAGGTCGGTCCCACATATATATATATAAAAGAACCCAAACAGAATCAAAATGACATTTTACCCATTAATTAAAAAATGTGTTTTAAAAAGTAGTTAAATCATCAACAGCACATAATTAATGACATTAGAAATTACAATAATTCACATGACAGCAGTCCTTGTGAAATAATGGGATGTCTTTTAGGTTGTTGTATTCTTTTATAATACCAGTGTCCTATCATAGGCCCATCAGTGTGTATGGTGTTGAGCTATGTTACGCCTTAACCCCCTTCAGGGACTTGCACCCTATTGATGGGGGGTCTCGAGCTAAACATTTTGGGTAACCTTTGACTCAGTAGTCTTCCTCACGTCAATTCAAACTTAAAGCACTTAACTGTGTTTGTTTGTTTTTTTTGCTTTGTCATGCTGAGATGCATGATTTTGTGTCCTAAATGAGTGGTGCACTATTTTTCCGTATTGTGGTGATATAATCATCAGTCATCAGGCCCTCATAACACGTCGCCTCACATGGTGGAGCAGAAAAGAAAACAACAACATGCAGTTCTCCCTATCGACCTCGGAGTGAATATTTACTATAATACGTGTTTTTTTATAACATGATGCCTAAAAAAGAGAAACAGAATTTTTTGTTTGGTTTCATAGATTTTTTTTTCTTTAAATATTGAATACCATAAAGGATTGTTTTATTCTGTGATGTTTTGACTGTTTATCACTTGCTTTTAAATTGCTTAATTTAGTCAGTGGGGGTGACCTTTTAACCCTGTGGATTTATGAATTAGTGGATATTCAATACCTGCATATTTACATGGACGGTTCTTATGCTGTGCTCCTTTTTCTATCTAGGGGCAAAGGTGATCATGGCGTGCCGGGACGCAGAGAGAGGGCAGGCGGCTGTGAAGGAAGTCGTTGAGGGCTCAGGGAGCCAAAATGTCGTTTTCATGAAACTGGACTTGGCAGACTCCAAGTCCATCAGAGAGTTTGCTGAAGCCGTCAATAAAGGTTTGAAGCAGCTTGTTACCTGAACAAAAAAAAATCCCCATGAGTTGATAAAAGCAACAGTATTTCACATCTGATGTGTGTTTCCACAGACGAGCCAAAGCTGAACATCCTCGTCAACAATGCTGGTGTGATGGTTTGTCCTTATGGGAAGACGGCAGATGGATTTGAGACGCAGATCGGTGTCAATCACCTGGGTAAAAAACACTTCATGGTTTTGCTTTTACAAAAAAAAAAAACAGATGTACTGTATTTTATATTTTAAACTGAAAAAAAGTTTTTATGATTTCCTGTTCATGTTATTTTCTGTTGCACAATAGATCCATAACTTCCAAAAATCATTTTTTTGAGGTTCATTAGTCACTCCCTACTAAGTGCTGAGGTCAGCGCTTTAACTCAGCAGAACGCCAAATGAAGCCGCAAGAAATTCAGCCAGTCTCACAGATGACGGGAGTAGATCCTGAAGTATGTGCAGATTAAAAAATAGACTTTGGATCCTGAATCCAGAATCATTTGGAATTGAAAAAAGATTCTGAATCAAAATTTGACCCCCAAGAATCGAGATGGAATCAAATCGTGAGACACCCAGAGATTCTCAGCCCGAGTCTTTGTCCAGCTTTAAAAGCAGATGTATTTATACCATACCTGACTAAAAGGTCCCCTAGGGGGCAGACCTGTATTCTCTCTGAAGTGAGACAACTGTTTTGTCCTATTACAAGTTCTTCCACCTTCATAAATCTTCATTTTTGATTTAATAAAATGCATCTGGGGTATGTTTTTTGTAAATCTTTGCTCACAAAAAAAATGACAGGAGTGTGTCGAATTCTCAAATTGAGTCGTATACAGAACTGATAGATTTTTGTATTTGTGCAAAACTGAAGAAAAGCCTTTGTAAACACCTCGACTTTGCACAATGATCACTCTAAATGAAGTGTTACACTGTGGTGCAGTACTATCTTTATGTTGGTGCTAATATTAACCTCACTTAAGGTCTGATAAGAAAGAAAAAGACTTTATCTACCTGCACATCAGAACATATGTCCATGCTAATGTTTGCAGACCAAAGGTTTATAGACACAAGGTTTAAGAACTTCCTATAAGTATACTGTATATTACTATTCAAAGTAAGCTCAGAGAGCAGAGCAACCTAGTCACGTATAGATAATGAAAATGTTTTACAACAAGTGTTGTTTCATTTTGTATAAACTAACTGACAGAATTTGATTTAGACATCACAGCACATATTTGTTGTCCTTGTAGATTTAGTGGCAGCCATTCTCTAAAGTTTATTAAGCTCTGAAATGTAAAATAATATATGCTCTTTTCAAATATTACTCTGAAATGAAACATAAAATTACTTGTTTTTCTCCAGGTCACTTCTTGTTGACATATCTGCTGCTTGACCTGATTAAAAAGTCAACTCCAGCCAGGATCATCACAGTTTCCTCCATGGCTCACAGCTGGGGCTCCATCAAACTCGATGACCTGAACAGCGAGAAGAGTTACGACAAGAATGCAGCGTACGCTCAGAGCAAGCTCGCCAACGTCCTCTTCAGCCGCTCGCTGGCCAGGAGACTAGAAGGTAAACGCTGCTCCTTCATTTCAAGCATTCATTAAAAAGAAATCTTATAAAAAGAATGTGATCGTTCAGAGCGCTGTGAAGTGACATCTTTGTTCTATTGTTCACACGTTGATCAGTGCTGTGTCTTTCTTTAAGGCACAGGCGTCACGACATATTCCCTCCATCCCGGAGTCGTCAAGACCGATTTATGGCGACATCTGAACGGCCCTCAGCAGTTTTTCATGAAGATTGCCAGTCCTTTTACCAAAAACTCCTCCCAGGGGGCTCAGACATCCATTTACTGTGCAGTTGAGCCGTCACTGGAGACAGAGAGCGGTGGATACTACAGGTACACAGAATATTAGTGACATACTTGGGATTGCTAAGCTGCAATCACTGGCCTGATCTGCTCTAAAGACACAAACGTGTTGATGTAAAAAACAGCCCATGAACCTTGTCCACAAAATCTGAAACGATGGCTTGTCCTTATACATGATCCCTCCCAGTGAGAATGGCACAGACTGATATAAATAGATAAAGCACAGAGAAACTGAACCCTGAACTAAGTTGATGTGCGTTTGTTTTTGTTTTATTGCAGCGATTGCGCTCCTGCTAAGTGCTCATCAGCCGGCAAAGACGACGTCTTGGCGCAGAAGTTGTGGGAGTTGAGCTGCGAGTTGCTGTCGCTAACTTGGGAATGAGGCAACGCAATGCTTCACTCCACAGATGGCTGAATGTTTTTACTAACTGATGGAGTAAATCTTGTTTTCTAAGAATTTATGTAAACTATTAACACATATACTAACATATAGATGTGAAACCTAACAACACTGATAGACAGATATAATCTGAATCATACACTTTGCTGTCCATTTGTCTGATTGTTTTTTTTAGGTGTAATTGTGGAATCACTCCGAAAAAGATTTTTTAATGCGTTAGATTTGAGTTATGTACATAATAAATGTCTCCAATGTGTTTTCTACATGTATTATGGCAGCTTGGTATATTTTCTTATCAAGAAGTAAATTAGTATTAAAGAACCAAGTTGGCACCAGCTGCCGCTCCTTTTTCCTCAACAGAGATAAATACTACGGTGATTAACTTCATTACCACTATGTGATCTCTGTATGATTCTACTTAAAGGCAATAAAGTAAAGCAAGTATTGTTGTTTTGAAATCTTCTACATACCGTTTTTTTTTGTTGTTGTTTTTTTCACTACACTAAACTAACAATTCCAAAACTGAATTTCAGAATATGAGATGTTTTGATTGGTTGGACAAAAAAGAATCACAGTACCTTCTTATGCATTGAAAGTTCAACAAACACCATGTTTAATTTTATTTTTCAGATTTTGCTTAATGTGTTCAGAGATAGCTTTAACAACGCTGCTCACAAACATTGTTTTGGAAAAGGAGCTCAGAATGTATTAGATGTATAGGACATCACTTTCCACTTCTCTGGTCTTGGGTATAAATTCATTTCTCAATGTAGTCTATTTGTTGAGGGTTCATCTTTTCATGTCGCAGGCCTTAATCCAATGAATGACCAATGAAACTTTGTCTTCTTCTGAATAATAATACTTTTGAATACTGCTAGCTAGAATCAATAATAGGAGACCAGAGTCTCCGCCATTGTTCAATAAGGGTATTCATGTTTTAAACGCCGTCTAATCATTTTGTAAGCCGCCATAAATGTGTGCACTGAAGTCCTTCATCTCCATGGCCACGTATACAATGAATCATTAATCTTTTATCAACATTAAGAAGCAGACTATAAGAATGAACAAGTCCTGAGCTGATACCATCACACAGGGAAAGGAGAAGAGTATGGATGTTAGGATGCACTGGTGTGAGGCCAAACTGGACCAATTACATCATTTTAAAAGGATGCTAAACACAGCTCTGTCTGAATGTGATGTCTAAGACAGAATGATGCTGGGATGGTGGTGCTGTCAAGATTTATGACTCTGTTCCTTCGAAGTGATGATTAGTCAGGATGGACGAATCTGAGGACAGTATCGCTGTGGTCGGCATCGGATGCAGTTTTCCAGGAGGTAGGTCACTTCAATATGTTTTGCAAATCTTTATTTTGGGAAATTTCACTTTTACAGATTTTCTTTCCATCACTATGTCAATTCAGATACTCGAACATAATCTTTAAAAAAAAGGAAATTTAAGTGCTAAAACTCCCAAAAATATCACATCATTTCAACACATTAAAACAGATTAAAACTGTTTAATCAAAACACACAACTTTCTAAAAGTGAATCCCTGGTTGTGCTCAAAGGATGGGGTTTTTTGTTCATAATTTTATATTACAGAGAAGTTGATTGTGTTCAAATTATATACAATTTTTTGACATGAAACAACTTTTCACCAAAGCTTTGTGTTCACATTTGGGGAAATTTGACATCATAAATTACCACATGAAAACTGTGAGGGTTGTTCTATCCATCTCCAACAACTTATAATTCGTAGCATTGTGTGTATCCTTAACAGGGGAAGGACTCGACAACTTCTGGAAGGTTCTGGTTGAAGGGAGAAACTGTTCAATGCCGATTCCCAGAGAGAGATTTGACTTAACCAAGTGGTACGACCCTGATGACAACAAAGCGGGTAAATCCCGCACAGCCAAGGCTGCTCTTATTGACGGGTATGCTCTTTAAATCTAATTTTATAAACCTATTAATGAGGTCTGCATAGGTTCGTTTTTTTTTATGTTTTTAAACTACATACAGTACATATGTTTCTATATTTTCTACCCAATTCTTTTCAGGTCTTTCTTTGAAATTGTTCTCAGGCAGAAAGAGGCCTTTTATGTATTTTTATTCCTCTTACGGTATACTGTACATGCTCAATGAGAACTGAACCAAATGAATATGCTATTCAATGTATTCCTGATTTTCACAACTCTTAAAATGAACAGGTAACCCTTTTGTTTATTCAGGCCAATAAAAAAGGAACCTAATTATTTTGAATCATTTTAGGTTCAATGAATTTGACCACAAGTTTTTTGGCATCAGTGATAATGAAGTGGAACAAATGGATCCTCAACAAAAACAGCTTCTTCAGTGTGTCTACAGAGCTTTAGAAAATGCTGGAATCCCAATGGAGAAGGCCAGTGGGACCAGGACAGGAGTCTTCTTTGGTGCGTCACTAAAATGATGGTACCAATGTTTTTGGAAATTAAAATTTCCATGACATTTTTATTACTGCTCTTTCCCAATATGTTTGTCTTTATTTCAGGCCTGATGAACAGAGACTATGAAACAAATGCTGCTCATGTGCATCCAAGTGTTATCAACCACTGGACTGGAACAGGGCTTGCCATGAGCATTGCAGCAAACAGAATCTCATACATCTTTAACTTCACTGGACCTTCACTGTCCATAGACTGCGCCTGCTCATCATCTCTTGTGGCTCTTCATCTTGCCTGTCAATCCATTAAACAAGGTCTGTTAAGCATGTCTTCTTAACATCACTGAAAAGGTTCAGACCAACCTGTAATAGAATTCAGATGCAATGCCATGTCACAGCAATTTCATTTGAAGTATACATGTTACAATGAGGATTTATGTATTGAGTTTGTAATAATATGCTTTATCTTGTTAGGTGATTGTGACATGGCCGTTTGTGGAGGAGTTAACTGCATCATAGAGCCAAGAGTGTTTGTTGCTCTGAGCAAGGCCAAGATGATCTCACCTGAGGGGACGAGCAAACCATTCTCCAACTTAGCAGATGGTTATGGTAGAGGGGAGGGCTGTGGTGTAGTTCTCCTGAAGCCAATAAAAAAGGTCAGAATCCAAATCAATGAAAGTGCAACAACATATTTGTATTGCATATTTGTATCGTATATATAGTTTCACTATACCCAGCAACTTCATTCCAAATGTTAAACATGCTTGTCCTAAATAATGATCTACAAATCCAAAACATGGTCATAGAATGTGTAATAGGACTTCATAGAAATGTGTGTTTGATGTTTTTGCTTTCATTATTGACTTATTTTGGTTTTCTTGTTCTTTTGCAGGCCATTCAAGACCATGACCATATCTGGGGGATCATCAGCAAAACAGCAGTCAACCAAGATGGACGCTCAGTAACTCCAATTACCAAACCCTCCATGTCACAACAAGAGGAACTCCTTTGCAGAATCTACTCAGAGTCTGACCTTGCAAATGTCCAGTACATAGAGGCGCATGGGACTGGAACCCCAGTTGGAGACCCAACTGAGGCAGGAAGCATCTCAAAAGTCATCGCCAAAGCCAAACCTCCTGGTGCAGAGACCCTTTGGATTGGCTCTGTGAAGGGCAACATTGGACATACAGAATCTGCAGCTGGAGTGGCCGGACTGATTAAAGTTCTCCTTATGATGAAGCATGAGACCATTGTTCCTACAATTTTCTTCTCTGAAGAGATTGCCAGTGTGAATGTCAAAGCACTGAAGATTAAGGTTCCTAAGGAAGCGGTAAAGTGGGAAACATCTGGTGCAAGAATGGCTGGAGTTAACAACTTTGGCTTTGGGGGTACAAATGCACATGCTATTGTCAAACAGCACAAACAATTATGGGTCAAGAATAAGACTTTTGCAAAACAGACTAAATATTTTGTCTTGTCAGCAAATTCACCAAAATCTCTTACTCTGTTAATGGAAGACACCATAAAAGAGCTGGAAGCAGATAGTGAAGTTGATCTGGATTCTCTGTTGTACACATCAGCTTGTAGGAGGAGCCATCTAAAACATAAATACAGGAAGGCCATTGTGGTTTCATCTGTAGTTCATCTTCAAGAGAAGTTAAATGCAGCTGCAGGCAAATATGTTCTCCAATCCTACTCAGATCCAAGGTTAGTGTTTGTTTTTTGTGGAAATGGTGTCACTTACCATGGAATGTGCAAACAGTTATTAAAACATGAACCTGCATTCAGGGATAAGGTTAGAGAAATTTCAAACCTTTTCCAAAAGGCTGAAAGCATTCAGCTTACTCAGCTGAGTAAACTGAATGTCTTGGACAGACTTGAGAGTGAGTTTGAGGGAAGTGACTTTACAAATCCAGACATTGTCCAACCACTCCTCTTTGCTATCCAAGTCGCGATTACCAGCTTGCTCAGAGACTGGGGTGTCAGGCCAGATGTGGTTCTTGGACACTCTGTAGGCGAAGTTGCAGCTGCTCACTGTTCTGGCCTCTTGTCTCTTGAGGATGCCGTAAAAGTCATATATGTCCGCAGCACTCTCCAGAGAAAAATCACGAGAGGAAAGATGCTAGTCATTAGCAACATGGCTGCATCAGAGGTGGTTTCTCTTCTCCCAAAATACTCTGGTAGAGTTTGCCTCGCTGCTTTAAACAGTCCACAGTCGTGTACCCTCTCAGGTGATGTGGATGCAATAGAATGCCTCCATAAGAAGCTGAGCAACTCAGCCAACAGTAAAAATATATTCCTTTCTTTGCTGGATGTACCTGCTGCTTACCATAGCTGCATGATGGACCAAATTCTGATAGAAGTTAAGGAGAAAATTGGATCCTTACATGTGAATGGCCTTGACACAGAGTTATTTTCAACAGTGACAGGCAAGGAAGTCCAACAGGGAGATTTCTGCACTGGAGAATACTGGGCTAGAAACATTCGTGAGCCAGTAGCTTTTGAGCAGGCAGTGAGATCAGCAGCAAAAGGACATAAAAATCTAGTCTTTCTGGAGATAGGACCAAGAAGGGCTCTGCAGAGAAACATAATGGAAATTTTGGGACACGACACAGCTGTTCTTGCATCTGTGCAGCCTGAGAAAGATCATGAAACATTAGCATCTGTTGTTTGTAAGCTTTTTGAACTGGGTGTCAATGTAAATTGGGACACTTTCTACAGAGGATCTGAGACAATCCCTCTGCCTATTCCAAAATACCAGTTTGATTGCTCAGACAGAGATGTTATCATTGGAGCAGCCCAGAGAAAAACAAGTAATCACCCTGTGCTCTTTCAGAAAGGAAGTGAAAACAATGTTTTCAGCTGTGACCTGACATCTGACTCTTTTTACCTGAAAGAACACAAGCACAATGGTATACCAATCATCCCTGGTTCCTTCTTTGCAGAGTTGGGTTTAGCCGCATTCATGACCAGTGCCAAACCAAAAGTACCACTTAGCTCAGTACATCTCAGCATTGGTTTTCACAGTCCATTTGTTTTAACCCAGAATTCACCTGAAATGAAAGTGCAACTACAACAAACAGAGACAGAAACTAGGTTCATGGTATTCTCCCCATCTGCAATGTATGCTTCAGGCACAGTGATTTCAAAGAAAGAGAGGCTGATTGAGGAGCAGTGCATTTCAATTAAATCCATCCTCCAAAGATGCAAATCCGTAGTGAGTGCTCCCGAGTTCTATGGGTACCTCTCTCAAGGAGGCTTTCAGTATGGAGATGTCCTCCAGAATAAGGGGGATGTTCACTATGGAGAGGATCTTAAGGAGGCTATTGCATCTGTCACAATTCCACAAGAAATCCGTTTTCAGCTGCATGACTACTGCATTCACCCTGTCGTTCTGGATTTCCTGATGCAGCTTCTTCCAGTTACAGTTAAGCATTTTTTTGCAGATAGACAAGGATTTCCTACCAAAATAGGGAGTCTAATAGTAGGCGAGCCCCTGCAAGATGAGATGATAGTCTATCTGCGAGCAACTGATTTGGGAACTGATCACCTTGAGATTTGTGGTTGTTTTGCAGATAAAGAAGGAAGAGTGCTAGTTGAGGTTAAGCATGTCATGATCAAGTATATTGGAAGTGGCTCTCATGTGTTTGAGGAGTATTTCTATCATAATAACTTCAGTGTAATCCCTGACAGCATCACATCTGGTCCTCCTCCAAGGGCTTTGGTCTTCAGTGACCATATAGGGATCTCATTTTGCCTCCGACAGTATTTGGACTCAAGGTCTAGATACATTGCTTTGACATATGCAAAAGATTGCTTGGACCAAGGGTTTCCGTCTCTCTTGGCAAGTCTCAACATAACAGATATTGAGTGTAACTTTGATGACGTCTTATTTTTGTGGGGTAAAGAAGACCTCACTTCACTGGCAGCTGATGTTGTCCTGCAGAATTTAGCAAACTGCTGTGAGATTTTCCGTCAAATAGTGCTGGAACTGAAAAGAGTTCATTTTCCAAACTCCATTAGAACAATCACCTACTGTTCATCTGACCTTACAGTGGACCATATAAGTCCAGGTTTTGCACTTTCTGGCATGACAAGATCATTGGCTGCAGAGATACCAGATCTTTTATTTCAGCTGATTGATATAGACAGGATCTCTGCTAAGGATATTGAAGCTCTATCTAAGGTCATCAGGTCTTGTCCATGCAGCAAGTACCCAGAGTTGGTGGTAAAAGATGGGCTGATTCTTAAACCCTCTATTGTTCGTACTCCACCTGAAATCATAAACAGCTCAAAAGATAATTGTACCTTTACAATGTCTGAGTCCTGCATACTTCAAACAGCTGATGCACATGAGGTGGTTCAACTAAATCGCACTCCTTTCAAGGAGAATGTCCAGCCAATCAGTGATAGATTCGTTGAAATTCAGCCTACTAGGATATGTATTCATTCATCTGACTACTTTCCTGTCAGTGATTCACATCTAAGATTTGGCCAGACGTTGTACTGGAACAAACACTCATCACAGAACCACAAGCTACTGGCACTTGACTTTTGTGGTACAATTACAGCAGTTGGAAAATATGTAACTAAATTGAAAGTGGGAGACCATGTAGCTTGCTGTTATCCAGTTGTGGCAGCCAGCAAGGTCAGAGTTCCAGAAGACGTATGCTACAGCACCAAACGATTCCCATTCCTTCAAAAACAACCCTGTGTTTCCTACTTCGTGCTAGCATGGGAGATCCTGCATCAGGCATTACCAAAAGCCAAACATAATCTAGGAATCGAATCCTGTGTGCCTGATTCTATTCTGATAAAAGTCTTGGCAATCACCTCTTATAAATCAGGTTGCAATGTGATTGTTGGCTTGCAGTCCAATGGTACTTTTGTAGATGTCAATCAAACGGAGGCATTTGTCATCCTGCCTCCATTTGATGAATCTCTGATTCTTAAAATTTGCAACCTTCCAAGCGTCAAACATGTTGTCGTCATTTGTGATTCTCAGATGCAGTGTTCGCTTGCTCAGGATTTGTTCCACAGTATAAAGGAAAGTGTTCATATGCAAACAATTCAGATGCCTGTCATTTTGCAAAGGGGATCCTTGAGTGCAAAAAGGCCACACATTTATCAGTGGCTGAAGTCCTTGAACCTGAGTAGCAAATTCGCTCTTGAAAGCCACACTATTCAAAGTATGAAATGTGATGGCAACGAGAGCCTAAACACAGAAAAAGCACAGTCATACTTCCACTCAAAGACGTTGGCTGTTATTAGTCTGGAAAAAGATACTGGCTGTACACTATCTGACATCCCATTGCTTCCAACAAGGAAACAGCTTTTCCAAAAGAGAGCAGTGTATATAGTGGCTGGGGGTCTTTCTGGCCTGGGATTTGAAACTGTCAAGTTTATCTCACAAAGATGTGGTGAATACATTGTCATACTCTCCAGGAGCAAACCCACTCAAAAAGTACAGCAGGAGATACATAGTATAGAGAAGAAGTTTAAAAACTCCATCACCACAATAGCATGTGACATATCTGTATCTCAGGATGTACACAAGGTTATCAGTGTCATTGGCCAGAAATTCCCTAATAGTCCAATCAGAGGAGTTTTTCACAGTGCAGTTGTCTTGCACGATGGGTTCATTGAGACCCTTGACAGATCTCTTTATGAAAAAGTTCTCAAACCCAAAGTAAATGGTGCACTGAATTTGCATCATGCAACACAGCACTGTCCATTAGATTACTTTGTATGTTACTCCTCCATGTCAGCTTTTCTTGGAAATGCAGCACAAACAAACTATGCAGCTGCCAACACATTCCTTGACATGTTCTGTCACTACCGGCGCAAACTTGGGCTGCCTGGACAGTCTATCAACTGGGGAGCTCTCAACCTTGGTCTCCTCTTGCACAAGGAAAATTACCAGCGGTTTCTTGAGGCAAAGGGGATGATGGTTTTGGATGTTTCCGAGATTCATAAAAGCCTGGAGCAATGTCTTTTGCTGAATCAACCCCAACAGGCTGTATGTAAGTTTCACTTCAGAAACATCAGATACAACATCCTCTCTCAAAATGCAGCATTGACCATGCGCCTATCAGTTTTGGTAGAGGAAGCTTTCCAAAAATCCAAAGAGATAGACTCTAACTCTAAACCAACTAAACCCGTCTCACCCAAAGAATATGTTATCTCTCTGCTTTGTGAGACAATTGGCATGGATAAAAAGGAGCTAAAAGAAGAATGTCTTCTTTCAACTTTAGGCATTGACTCCATGCAGGCTATGACTTTGCAGAATGTCATCTTTCAAGGGAGAGGTGTGAATGTGCCTTTGGTCAGGTTGTTGGATCCCAATGCTACTTTATCAACAATTGTAGCTATATTAAATGACGAAGGTGAAAATATTTGTGATAACCCAAAGTCTTTCTCAGCTCAAGAAATGGATGATGTTTCCACCAGACTGTAATAAAGACCAGCAAAGAAGAAGTCATATCAACCAAAGTTATTTCTCACTGTATTTAGGAGGTTTACTGTGGCACTCAGCAATAATAAACCATCAATATTGTCACATTTTCACACTGTAATTTTTCCAATTAGGAATTGTCTTGTGCTATTTTTGCATTCAACTTTTTCAATTGTTTTGTTGTACCTTTAAACAATCTTGAATCTTGAATATGGATATATTTTACACACCAACTGTGCAATGGGCTTCATTTGAATTGGTGTTTTATAAAGAAAAGACAAAATTTAAAGCTTGTCAAATGTTTTGGTTTGGTTGTAGGATTCAGAATTTCCCTGAGTAAACTTTTCCAAGGAATTAATAAAGTTCCTATCTATCTATTCAGTGATTTAATAAACTTTGGTTTCTATTTGCCTTACGATTTTTTTTTTGTCTCATACTGTATGCCTGGATGATCAAATTGTATATATTTGGGGGAATTGCCATGCAATGGAAACACAAGCCGGTAAAATGAAAATAGTATTATATCCCCAGTCTATGGGGACCAAGAAATAACATGATGAGACCCTCACTCTTCCCACTCTGAAGACAGCAAGCGACACAAAACAAATATAGATTTTTTTTTTTTCAAATGTATTTATTTATTGCACTTAAAATAAACAAACAAAATTCTCAAATGAGGAAAATAATAGACAGTATGATTAGTTGATACAAAAAGAAGGATATCTTTTGAACAAAATGTGCTGGAGAAGCCAATTACTGTAAGCCAAGAGGGGCTTGTCAAGTGGCTCTCTTAACAATTGTAGTTCAAGTGACACATTTTTGGTATAAGTGCAACATAAACAAAATTATTTGGGGAGACATATTAAGAGAGATTTGAAGCTCCTTAGAAAAATACATTTACATTTAAATCCTAACCAGAAAGTAGTAAATAAAGGTGGTCAAAAACTGTTACTGATCAATTATACAATATGGGGAAACACATCATTAACCTTAAAAGATTGTTTTAGGGTTGTATGAAACAAACTACGCTCAGAATCACAGTAGAGGAATGGTGCACTCCCTGTGCAAACACTAAACAAAGGTATGTTTTAATTAATTTACAAAAAACTTTCTTTCTCAAAATTCAAAGTATTGCAATACAGAAAAGTTATTTACTACTCATAACTAACGTTTCCAAAGTGCCCAGTGTACTGTGGGGGTCCAAAATTTGCACTAATGGTATGTTAACACCTGTCTCCTGGAATATCTTATTCTGCAGAGTCATTGCCAACATTGAGTCAATACCCAGATCACACAGAGCTGAGTCCTCTTCCAGCTCATCTACTCTAACATTGCTGATGTTGCTGACAATTTCTTTCACACTTTCCTGTGTAGATGACAAAGACTGAATCACAGATTCATTACTCACATCATCTTTTAGCTCAATTTCCACTAAAGCTGACAGTCGCTCTCTGAGAGATGCATTCTGTGAAAGTACATGCATGTTCAGATTTTTGAAGTTAAACTTGCAAATGACTTGTTGTGGTCTGTTTATCAGAAGACAATTTTCAAGTGCTTTTTGAACGTCACATACATCCAATATCATCATCCCTTTGGCCTCCAGGAACTGTTGAAAATGGTTTCTGTTTAACAAGAGACCAAGGTTTAAAGGACCCCAGTTAATGGACTGTCCAGCAAGGCCCAGATTTCTCCGGTAATGACAGAATGTGTCAAGGAAAGAATTGGCTGCTGCATAGTTACATTGTGAGGCATTGCCAATGAATGATGAGATGGAGGAGTAGCACACAAAGTAATCCAGGTTATTGTGAAGTGTTGCATAGTGAAGGTTTAGAGCCCCACTAACTTTGGGTTGCAGAACCTTTTCGAAAAGGGACCGATCAAGGGTATCTATCAACCCATCATGCAATACAGCAGCACTATGAAACACTCCTTTGATCAGACAAGAGGGGAACATTTGTTCAATCTTTGAGATTGCACTGACTACCTGCTTAGACACAGAAACGTCACATTGGACATTCATGATTGTCACTCTGTGTCTTCTTTGCAGGCATTCCATTTGAAACTGCAGTTCATCAATCAAAGTTCTTCTGGACAGTGTTACGATACAACCCCCACCATTGCTGGCAATGAACTTTACCGTCTCAAGTCCTAAGCCAGACAGCCCTCCAGTGACAATGTACACACTGTTTTGTTTAAAGAGTTGACCAGGCCTTGTAAGCAAGTGGATTTCAGACACTGGGCAATCAGAATCTCTTAGAACAACTTGCTTTACAGTCTTTGTTTTAAAGTAGGAATCAGAATCTGCGTTCGTCTGAAGCTCTTTTGTGCCAGACACCTGAATAGTCTCCCTTTTCAGAGGTAGAGATGCTGTATCAAAGCCTAATGATAGAAGCCAGCAAGAGATATTCCTGGTTTCTTCTTGCAGATTGGCTTTCTGGAGTACTTTAGTTACATCCAATGTATGCACATGCATGTGTTCACTCTTCAATACAAGCATGTCTGTTGAGAGTGAGCATGACACTTGATTGCTACTTACAAAAATAGCATGTCTACCTTGAACATCAATTTCAAACAGCTGCTTCCAAGAGTCGTCAAATGGGGGAAGGAAAACAAATGCAAGATGTTGGTCAAAATGGAAAGAATTTCTTCCTAAGAGTGGCAAAGAGGAAACATTCCAGCCTGACCTGCTTGCTGTCATAGCCAAAACTTTTGTCAGAGCGGAGGCAGTGTTGGAGGAGATAATCACCAGCTTTCTTGGCTGTTGTTTTACTTTTGACAGCATTCTCTGCAGAATCTCCCATGCCAGTATGAAGAAAGACACACATGGCGTCTCTCTCAGAAATGGTAGTCTCTTTATACTGTAGCACACTGCTTCAGGAATTATAATCTTTGCAGTGGCAGCAACTGGATAACAAGAAGCGACGTGATCTCCAACTTTAAGGCTATTAACATGTTTCCCAACAGCTGTGACAGTTCCATGAAAATCTAAAGCAAGTAGCTTGTGATTATGTGATGTTTGCTTGTTCCAATATATTGTCTTGCCACAGTTTAAATGTGAGGTGGTGACAGGAAAATAATCCGATGAATGCACACATACATTTGTAAGATGAATCTCAACTGACTTCTCTTGGATAGGACTTTCATTTTTGTCACATGGAATAGCAGACAACTGAGACATTCTGTATGGATCAGTTGTCTGCACAACAAAGTTGCTGTGATAATCTGAAAGCAGCATATCCTCTGCACACAAATCCCCATCCGTTGCAAGTGTTCGCGTTATTCTTGTTGTTGACCAATTCCCTTTGCTAATCATGACCTCTTGCTGTTTGCAGGTGTTAATTACGTGGACCAGTGATTGAATGTCTTCACTGGCTAAAGAAGCAACATCAATCAACTGAAAAGAGAGACCTGTAATCTCTGCTGCACATGCCCTTGTCATACCAGACAGCACAAAACCAGCACTGACGTGGTCCACATTTGTGTCTGTCGATCTATAGGTGATCACCTGTACAGAGTAGTTGTGTTTGCTCTCCTTCAAGGCCAAAACAATCTGTTGAAATAACTCACAGCAAGTCACCAAGCAGTTCATTATCTTCTCAGAAGACAAGTGACTAAGGTCTTCTACACCCCAAATGAAGAGAACATTTTCCAAACCCAGATTAGTGTCAAGTAAGTGGAAAACCACATTTCTAACTTGGTCTGCTGTCCAATGTTGCCTGCTTTCCACAAATATTGACTCTGAATGTATGTATGGCCTGAGTCCTTTAGCAATTCCAAGTTTGTCTTGGAAAACTATTGCCTTCATTTGGTGATTTTGCAAGTTTGTCTCACCTGGAACTGCAACAATTTCATTGTGGAAGAACCATGACTGAACAACATTTGAGCAGTTACCCAAAAAGGATATCCTCAACCCTTTAAGTTCCACCAGTACTTCACCATCTGGGGTGGAAAAGCTACCACATACATCAAGAAAACCTTGAGTCTCTTGAGTGGCTCGTAAATACATAACCATTTCTTGCTGTAGTGGTCCTGATATAACTACACTGCCAATGGCTGAAGGGAATCCTTGTTTAGCTGCTAGCCGTCCAATAGCCACAACAGCAGTCATTTGCAAGAAATAGTCTAATAGCACAGGGTGAATGTAATACTCATGAAGGTGCCGTAGGAGTTCACCTGGGACTTTAATTGCTGTCACAGCTTCCTTGAATTCATCTCCAAAATGCACATCGTCAAGCTGCTTAAAGAGAGGCCCATATTCAAATCCTGCTTGAGAGAGCATTGAATACATCTCTTCTCTCTTCATGATTAATTTGCACCTTTGGAAGATCATACCAAGACAAATGGTTGGTTCTTCTAACGATGGTTGGCAATCTGTAAATCTGTATGTGCCTGAGGCATGTGTTGCGACTGAAGACTGAATTTTAAATGAAGCCTCGTTCTTTTCTCGCTCCAGTGTCACTTTCAACTGATGACAGTTTGAGGTCAGTGTAAACACATTCTCAAATCTTACGCTGAGCTGGAGGACAGAGACAGGTTTTATTGGGCTTAAAGTGGCCAACACTGAAGCGTAAGCTAGTTCGACATACAAAGCGCCTGGCACAATGGGAACACCATTGTTTTTATGCTCCCAAAGATAGGGGGCAGTCTCTAGGGACAGATTGCACATGTACTCTTTGCTACCCTGCTTTATTTGGGTTATAATTACATGGGGGAAGAAATCCCATGATTCTTCTCCTTTACGCATAGCTTCAAAATCCAATTCCCTTTTTGTATTGTGAAATTGATAGACTGGAAAAGCAGTGGGAAGTAACTCACAACCGTTGTAAATGTGATGCCAGTCCACATTGACGCCCAGTTCAAACAGTTTTGCCACAGTTGACAAAATTGTGTCATAATCTCTTTCTGGCTGGACAGAAGGAAGAACTATGGTGTTAGTTCCCAAAATCTCCTGCATGTACCTTTGGAGAGCCCTACGTGGTCCAATCTCCACAAAGACCACATTTCTTTTTGATTGCTTGTCTTTTGTGATGGCATGCAGTGTTTGTTCAAATAAAACAGGCTCTCGGATGTTCCTTGCCCAGTACCTGCCAGTTATGAAGTCCCCAGTTAAAGAACCACCTCCAGTCACAGTTGAATAAAGCCTGCACACCTTGCTTTTGGCAGTCAAGGTATCAATACTTTTCTCAATGTCTTTAAGAATAGGATCCATCATATGGCTGTGGTATGCTGCTGGAACATCTAACTCATAGAGGAAGATATTTTCATCTTCAAACAGAGTCTTCAACTTCTGATGGAGGATGTCTATAGCATCTGACTCCCCTGACAGAGTGCAGGACTCGGGGCTGTTGAATGCTGCAACACAAATTTTCCCAGAAAAAGCCAGCAGGTTATCTAAAACCTTTTCGACAATCACATTACTAACAACAAGCATCTTCCCTGCTCTAACCTTGGTCTGAAGAGCACTGCGATGGTACAACACTTTTACAGCATCATCAAGAGACAAAAGACCAGAACAGTGAGCTGCAGCAACCTCGCCAACAGAGTGTCCAAACATGGCATCAGGTCTGATACCCCAGTGTTTAAGGAGAGCGGCAATGCCAACCTGAATTGCAAACAGAAGAGGCTGTACAACATCTGGCATCCTGAAGTCATCATTTGCATAATCACCAGAAAACCACTGACTGATGCTGATACTTTTATGATGCTGGAAGAGATGATCAATTTCCATGATTTTATCTCGGAAAACAGGACACTCTCTCAGGAGTTCCCTGCACATGCCCCTATAGGCAACTCCATTTCCACAAAACACAAAGACCAACTGGATATCAGACATTGTTGACTCAACTTTTGTTTTCAATGCAGATGTCAACTGATGTTCCAAATCTGAGAGGGAAGATGGAAGAAAGGCCTTCCTGTATTTGTGTCTAGAGTGACTCCTACCACATGCTGAAGTGTATGACAGGGCCTGTAGGTCAACTTTTTGATCTCTGCAAAGCCTCTGTTGGGTGTCTGCGATGGTAAGACTACATGATGCCGCAGAGGCTGCAGATATTACAAAGAGTGTTGGGCAGCTTTTTGTGAGCATAGTGGGTAAGTGGGTGTGTTTATACTCTTGCAAAATCACATGTGCATTTGTGCCCCCAAACCCAAAGCTGTTGATTCCAGCCAGCCTGTCCAATGAGCCTTTTGTCTCCCATTTTTCAGCTTTAGATGGAATACTTATTCCCAGAGCTTCGAAATCTATACTTGCACTTTCTTTTGAGAAGAAAACTGTTGGAACAATGCTCTTGTGTTTCATCATTAAGAGTACCTTAATAAGTCCTGCCATCCCCGATGCTGATTCTGTGTGACCAATGTTACCTTTCACAGAGCCAACCCAGAGTGTCTCTGAACCAGGAGGTTTAGCCTTGGCGATGACTTTTGAGATGCTTTCTGCTTCTATGGGGTCTCCTACTGGCGTTCCAGTCCCATGTGCCTCTATGTACTGGACATTTGTGAGATCAGATTCTGAGTAGATTTTTCGTAGGAGTTCTTCTTGTTGTGACATGGAGGGTTTGGTGATTGGAATTACTGAGCGTCCATCTTGATTGACTGCTGTTTTGCGGATGATCCCCCATATTTTGTTGCAGTCTTTTATAGCCTTTAGAATAAAAAGTCATCCCTTTAGCACACTATATCCGATATAAACTGTTCTAAGGACATGAAATACTGAAAGGAAAAACAATAATTACTTAAAATACTTACATTTTTCAGAGGTTTTAGGAGAACTACGCCACAGCCCTCCCCTCTGCCATAACCATCTGCTCTGCTGGAGAAAGGTTTACTGGTTCCCTCAGGAGAGATCATGTTGGCCTTGCTGAGAGCAATGAACACTCTCGGCTCAATTATACAGCTCACACCTCCACACAGAGCCATGTCACAGTCTCCTGTTTAAACAAAAGAGGGATATGAAACATAGAACAATTATATTTGAAGCTAACTTTTAGGCATAACATTTGTAGGTGCAGGGGAACGAAATACCTTGTTTTATAGCCTGGCAGGCTAAATGCACAGCCACCAAAGATGAAGAACAGGCACTGTCGATGGCTAAAGAAGGGCCAGTGAGATTAAATGTGAAGGAAACTCTATTGGCGGCCATACTCATCGCTGTCCCAGTACCATTGTAGTGGTTTATTGTAGTAGAACGGTTACCTCTGAGCATCTCATAATCCCTGTTCATAAGACCTGAAACACCATCATAAAGACAGACTTTGTTGAAAATGTTGTTACTTGAAATTGAAATGGGCTTGATCATTAATAGTATAACAGAAAATTTTGAGTTACCTGTGTAAACCCCAGTTCTGCTACCACTAATGCTTTCCATTGCTATTCCTGCATCTTCTAATGCCCTGTATGTACACTGCAGAAGGAGTTTTTGTTGAGGGTCCATAAAATCAGCCTCTGCCTCAGTAATGCCAAAGAACCTATGGTCAAACTCATTAAACCTAGAATAAAACAAACAAAGAACCATCAAAATTTAAACAGCTTCCAAAAGAAAGAGTTGATCTCAGTAAATGTGAAAAATACTGACCCTTTAATCAGAGCTGCCTTCATTGTCTGTGTCTTTCCTGGTTTGTTTTCATCAGGGTCATACCAAAAATTGGTGTCGAACCTCTCTTTTGGGATTTCTACAGCACAGTTCTGTCCTTCCAAAAGAACCCTCCAGAAGTTGTCCAACCCCTCACCTAAATAAATATACCATAGAACAGTCAACTTTAAAAAGACTATATTGACACAGAGAAATTCAGAATACCAGGGATAGTATGAAAGATGAGTCTTACCTCCTGGGAAATTGCATCCAATTCCAATAACAGCTATACCGTCCTCGTCATCCTCCATTGTTCCTCTGAGATGGTCGAGATTTACTCTGCACTTTATTCCAAATGCAGAGCAATGACTTGGCTCTGTGAATTTAAAGGCTATCCTTACTGAGATGAGAGAGCTAGTGCTTCTGAAACTCTCAACTTTTATAATCTTTGAGCCAGAGATCTGTGAGAAGAGACAAGCGGACACAACAATGCCCTGGCTTGTTGCATCACAGTTGTCTTCTTCTGGGACTAAATACGCTAATTATATGTTAAGAGCATTCGAGAGCAGCACTCAATAACCCTGTTCTTGTTTCCAAAATAACAATAGGACAAGTGTTACACTCTAATAACCTTCAACTGCTCCTTGATTTTAACCTCTGGCCAAATTACAGCAAAATTGATTAAATGCTCTTTACTGCTAATGTTTTCTAGAAATCAGCCTCCTTCCATTTGATTTTATTTCATTATTTATTTAACCATGTTGGTCCCATTGAGATTAAAGATCTCTTTTTCAATGAAGACCTGGCTAAGACAGGCAGCAGCAAACACACAAAGCTATAGACGGAAATAGAACGACAGACAAAATTCAATTTCAAATTTGTTGGATTAAAATAGAACCACGAGTGAGTCAAATCTGGGAGTCAGTTGTTCAAGCAATAGAGCTAAAACATTGGCATTGAATAGAATCTGCTTTCATATCTTTCATTATACATTTAAAAAAAATGTAAGGACCTTAAATCCATGAGTTTTAAGTCAGTCTGCAAAGACCTCCAGGCTGAGGGTGAAGAATACCCAAAGGCCCTTTTCCCAATTTCTGTTCAGACATTTGGGACTATACAATGTTAAAGTATTGTAGGTATCAACATGTCTGTATTTCTGACTATTTGGAGCCACATTTTTCAGACTTTTGCATGTTTTATTGTTTGTATTGATTTGTCAATAGTGAGAGAAATGAAGACGCTGTATTTGAAAGTCTCACTTTAGGATTTCATCAGTTACATATCATACAACACATTTTATGAGTAAAAGAAACCTTTATTTCAGCTTCAAAGACTTTCGTCTGCAGAAACAGACAAAAGCACAAAGTCAACCCTTAAACACGCTCAATGACATATATACATAGATTTACCCTCACTGATCTGTTACAGATGAGCTTAGAATTCCACATGAAGGCCTATCACTAGCTTCAGAGAACAAAAAGAGAAAACATCTTTGGGCACTTAAATAAATAAGAACACACACAATAGAAAGCATAGGTGGATGTAACTGAGAGAGACAATTTAGAGGACCAAGTGGACTCAACAGAGGTATCAACTGGACTCTGCTACAGCGAAATGGTACATTCTGGATTGAGGTACTTTAAGGTCCTACGAGTCTGGACAAAGATCAGACACACAAATATAGTCATCTCACCTTAATTAACTGGGATCCGTATTAAAATTCATTACCAGTCATACGTGATTGTGATGTATTTAAAACTATTGCAGGAGTCTTTTTCTTCTGTCTTGAAAAGACCTCGATGAAATCGCAGATATTTGCAACCTGTACACAAATCATCCACTTGAACTGTGAAGTGCTTTCAAACTGCTGTGAAAATAAAACTTTTCCACAGAAAATGGGGAAGAAAAAAAGAAAGAAAAAAAAGTATAGAAGGGTTTAACTTAAGTCATTTCAGCGCCGTCTTCATACTAATAAAAAGGATACAACCAAATGAAATACAAGGCCTCCAAAAGGCCTGTGCACGATTGCACAGTGTCCTGTATATATGTACAAGAGTCTAAAATATCTACTGAGGTATGTCCAGTGATTTACCCTCCAGCACCTTTTGGATCTCTTTGGCATCCAGAGTTTCATATTGGAGCAAAGCATCAGCTAGCGTCTTATGCTCCTTACTGTAGGTTTTGAGGAGGTTTTTAGCCCGGTCATAGGAGTCCTGGCAGGAGGAGAAAGATTGGCGAATTAGAAATTGATAAAGAGATTTTATGAATTATGTCTGGTGAGAACAGTTTACTTATATTAAATTACAAAGTAAATTTGTAACAAACTTCACCTTTAGTAAAGTCCTGACTTCCTGTTCGATAGCAGCTTGTGTTTCGGGGCTCTGCTTGGTCACATCACCGTAGGTCATGACACCGAGCTGCGACAAAACCAGAAATGACAGAAATTAGTTTGACTGAAAAACAGAGCTCATCGATAATACGGAAACACTTAATTATATAAAGTTAAAAAAAAGTTAACCCCAGTTTAAGATAGTGTTGTAGTACAAGAATATTGGTTTTTTTTTAAGGTCTCAGTCTTATCTAGGATTCAAAATAATTTTGACTCGGAGCACTCTGGTATGACTCGGCTAGTCTTGACTACAACACTGTTTATTTAATAGAAACTGACTACGGTAGTTTAAAGGATCACAGTTATTACTCATCAACCACTGAAACATATTATACCTTGTCACTCATTCCGAACCTGGTCACCATCATTTTGGCTATTTTAGTCGCTCCATCAAAGTCACTGGATGCTCCTAAAACAGGAAAAAAAACAGATTTAAGACAAAGTCTTTAAAATCACCAATATAACAGACTTTTTAAAGGCGGTAGTAGTTGAGGTGATCACTATTGTAAGATTGGACTAGTAGAGAGAGAATCATTGGATAAAAAAATGGCATGCAATAGTTGTCAAGTTAACAAGTTTTAAAAAGACCAAAATGTGCTTATAATTGGGAGTTATTGTTGTGAGTGTACCATATGGGTGGAACATGTTGATCCTAACAGCACATCTAGTTCGAATTGATTTTTGATAACATTTAGTTTCTGTTCTCACACTCACCAGTGGTGATGTAGTCGTCTCCAAAGATGAGCTCCTCTGCTACTCGACCGCCCATGCTGACGTCCATCTGAGCCAGCAGCTGGGCTCTGGTCTCGCTCCAGCGGTCGTTTTCGGGGAGCATGGACACCTGGAAAGAGACGACAGCAGTATGAAACGCTTTCAATTCCTCTAGAAGGGAACACGGGCAGAACTGGTTTGGAGTCCGGGACATAAGGAGAAGCTCACATGGCCGAGTGTTGGACCCCTGGGCATGATAGTGGCCTTATTGATTGGCATTGCATCTTTGGTGAAATAGGCGACAATTGCGTGGCCCGACTCGTGGTAGGCTGTGATGGTTTTGTTCTTCTTGTCGATGTCCACACTCTTCCTCTCAGGGCCTGGTGTGAAAAGGATTTGAAGGGATTAACATTAAAAAACGAAACCCTCATTCCTTCCTTGCGTGTGTATCCAGGTAATGGTTCTCATGTGATGCAGAGTCAAACAGTGTGTACTCACCCATGAGGATCTTGTCCTTAGCGAACTCCAGGTCCTTCAATGTGACCATTTCTTTCTCGTCCACGGCTGCCTTCAGGGCTGCCTGGTTGACCAGGTTCTCGAGCTCTGCCCCCGAGAAGCCCACTGTGCCCCGGGCAATGATCTCTGCTTCTACAGCTGTGACAGAACAAACACAAAGGCTTCCTTATAGAGTCGACCCGTTGTAAAGAGACAATATGCTGACTTTTCTTTGGAAGGTAAACAAAGGTATCCTCTGATGGATTTACTGTTTTTTTTTAAAAATAGTTTCAGTTAACGAGGTTGGCTAATGTTTCAGCAAAATGTGCATCATTTTCCTCAGCTCTGATTTAAAAAAGATAGAAAATGACAGAAATCCCTTAAGCAAGAAAAGTATCTTGAAAGAGTTTGCTCTATGGGGCGCTGATGGCGAGTGGTTAGCTCCTTTCACAAGTCATTCTCCACATATTCCCCGATTTGCTGCTCTGTCCAAGTTTCTGTCTTAGTTAAGGCGAACACTCAATAAATCTATTTTAATTCCAATCTAATCTGTTTTTTTAAAGAGAAAGATTTGCTCTTTGATAAAACCAAAAATATCTTGAATATTTCCCACTGAGACCTACCCGGGTCCACTTTGATCTTGGAAAGGTACCAGTTGAGAATTTCGGTGCGTCCTTTCACGTCTGGACGAGGGACTGTCACCTGCATGTCGAACCGTCCTGGCCTTACAAGAGCGCTGAAAGTCGAAGCAAAGTAGCAATGACTAACAGTTACACTCCTGAAAAACTCCTGAGATTTCCCAGAGGAGCTGTATATATATACTGTTTACATTATACATCCCGGAGTGTCTCCTGCCAGACCCCGAGTTCTTTGTCTGCAGCAAGTCTGAGCGAGCCAATGTGAGAACATCAGAGAATGTTGCTATAATTATTACAGCAACATAAAAATCAGTGTCAAATTCTCAAATCACTCCCCTTTATGCTTTAGACAGCTTGTGATATTAGCTGGAGGTTTGTTTTAATCGTTGATCGAGTGGTGTTGGATAACTTTGCTGTCATTATAGCGTCGTATATACGACTACGTTACTTCTACTCCTGCTTCGTTTAGGTCACGTCTTAACACAGGAAGCAAAAAGCCGAATTAGCTCTCGCTCTGAGGAGCGCATGTGAACACTCAGGCCAGGAGAATCTCCTGCTGAAATGACCTCGATACTTTCAGGAGTGTTTATGTGAAAACAGAAGCACAAAGATGTACTTCTGTTACAAGACTCAACTGAACAGCTTTAAACCCTGTAGTCAGTGTCAAACCTCTGGTTTCTGTGCTTGTTGTGTCCAAAAAAGTATCACAGTATTCACATTGAATAGTTAGAACATTTTCTACTGGGGCACAAAAACTCAAAATGTTTGTTTTCTCGCTGCACAGCACATTTTAATTAACTTCTCATTAATCTATGTAAACAACAAAAAACTTCCTGTTCCACTTTAAGCTGCTTTTCATATTTAGCTGATCTAAAAACAAGTCAGTAGTTCATTTATATTCAGAGTGTTTGTTTTGTTTTTTGTGTCTGTGGAATGATTCAAACACAGAAACTAGGACGAGGCTAAAGGTTCAAACAGGCCTGAGGCATCAGACCGGAGACAACGTTTACAGAGCAGGAAATAAACACTGTATCATTAACTAGATCCACATACTGTCAACTTCAACTCAAACTCGGCACATTTTAAAGTAGCTGTTACTTCTTTTTAAAGCCTCTGGGATAAAAGAAAGGGGAAACATACTTATCCAAAGCCTCGGCAAAGTTTGTAGCACCGACGACAATGACGCCTTCGTTTGGTTTAAACCTGTACAAGACCAAAACATGAAAATGGATCAGTCAATCTATTTCTATTTGTGAAGAACAAATGTTATCTTCAGACACTTCAGAAAAGAGCGCTCACTCTTTATTACCGTAAATTCCGGACTATAAGCCGCTACTTTTTTCTCACACTTCGAGCACTGCGGCTTCTACTCCGGTGCGGCTAATGCATGGATTTTTTATGGGGGACAATGAGCTTCTGCCGCAAAAACATTTGACTTCGTCACGTCGGATCTTAATATCAGTCATTTTGCGCTTCATGCACGCACCCTCATGATGGAAAACACACGGAGAAATACATATGATGCAGCTTTCAAGTTAAAGGCGATCGACCTGGCTGTCAAAGAAGCTAACAGAGCTGCTGCACGTTAAGATGACACTGACAGCGACAACAGAGACTGAGGAAGTGAGTAATGAAGTCATTCTGAGGCAGTGAATGGATGGACTTTTTCTTGTGAAATATATTACGGTCATCTTTTTCTTCAGCCGTGTTACAGACACCGTCGGCTAGGCTTCGTATTGTAACGGTTCATGTTGTAAAGTCAGTAGTTGATAATGTGTTCATAATTCCGATTATGTGGAGAGTCAGTGAATGCACCAGCGAGAACGTGTTGAGTGGCTGTATGAGAGAACGCTGGGTGAGAGAGTTGGATTGTTACGGCAAGTTATGTGTTGCTCTCTGCTGTAAACGGCGTCGTCACGGCCGACAGTGATCGGGTTATTAAGTTATTATTTGAACGCTCTCGTCGTCCTTTAACGTCCGTACGGACGCTACAGTATTTGCGGATGTTACCGGTAGCCTACGTCTGTGTAAATAGCTCTTGTTATAGCGTGGACACCTGCGGCTTATAATCAAGTGCGGCTTATATATGTACAAATACATTTATTTACTTATTTTTAGCCGGTGCGGCTTATATCCAGGTGCGCTCAATAGTACGGAATTTACGGTATATCATCTACAAAGACCCAACATTAATCCATCATGAGCAAGAACTTCCTGTGTGAGGCAGAAACCTCCAGCAGAACATTTTCACACCCTGCAGTCTGAAAAAAAATAAAAATAAATCAAAGCTGGAAAACTGACCCGTCCATTTCAGCCAGCAGCTGGTTGATGGTTTGTCTGGAGTAGGGATGCATAGGAGACTCAATCCTCTTTCCACCTACACTGTCCAACTCATCGATGAAGATCACAGCGGGAGCATTCGCTTTGGCCTCTTCTGCAAAACACGATACAAAAAAGAAAAAAAACAAAATCAAAATGGTTGTTTTATTGGCGACATTTTCATCTGGTTCTTCTTTTTTTTTTTTTTTTTTACATCAAGCACACTTACTGAAAAGGTTCCTGATTCTGCTCGCGCCTACACCCACAAACATCTCATCAAACTCGGATCCGGAGGCGTAGTAGAAAGGTACATCAGCCTCCCCAGCTATAGCGCGTGCTAACAGAGTCTTTCCTGTGCCCGGAGGACCGACAAGGAGGATCCCTGAGAAGGTCGAACAGGAGACATTCGTTTTTGAACATTTAGATTAACGAGTACAATAATTAAAAAAAAGGAAACGGGCAAAGCACAGGAAATAATAATATACCTTTGGGCAGTTTTCCCCCCAGGACGGTAAACTTCTGGGGGTTCCTGAGAAACTCAACAACTTCTTGCAGTTCATTCTTGGCCTCCTCCACTCCTTTCACATGCTCAAACGTCACATTCTTCATCTGGATGGGGTCGACAGCTGAGTCGAGACCAGACGTGGTGCGGAACCTCACTGTGAAAAACAAAACAAAAAAATTACTTTTTCTAATATTTCCAAATGTGTCCCAAAGGCAGACAACATAACTGCTGTTTGAGCATGCAGAGATGTACATAAAAATGTGTTCTACCTTTCTATATTACCTGTAACTGGCATACATATGGTATAAATTGTTATGCAGCAGAACAATCAATCACACTCTACATGCACACTGCAGGAGATCTTGCTTCTATCTTAGAAGCAAGAACCAGTGCTGTTAGGTTTATACCCAGAGGTAACGCACACTTTGTTGACAATAACCAGCCTCGTTAGACTGTCAGGGTGCATGAAGAGTTGTGAGATGACTTGCATGCATAGGAGAGAATAAAAACGGGAACAAACCAGCATCAGAAAAGGAGCCTTTACCGGAGAAAAATGGGGTTCTTGACAAGCCATAAATACCCAGAAGAAGGAGGATCACCAGGATCAACCTGGTTCTCTTCAGCGAGTCTGTCGAAAAAAGAGAAGAAATAAACTCCATGTGTTTTGACTCAGCGATACCATCTAAAAAAAAACAAATGACAAGCATCCCAACATGCCTTGTGTTCTCTGAGTGAAAGCCTGAGACCTCATGAAGCCCTCGGCGAAACCAGTCTTGAAAGACTCCTGCTGGTTCTCTGGAAGGTTCTTTTGTTTCATCACCTGGTCCAGTGAGTGTGCCTCTGGTCCCTTTTCCCTCTGAAGCAATCCCTGCAAGGAAAAAAACAACAAAGTAAGCATAAGTGGATAAGATTCAAAATGTGTGCTGTAAAAATCAGAGTGCGCAGAATGAACACCTGACCTTCATGAAGGCTGGTATGTATGGCTCAGACTCCACAGGGCCATCATAGTCAGTCGCCGCTCGTCTGGTCTTTGTTCTAAATGTCTTAAAACCTCGACTCTGGACTAAAACTTAAAAGAGAAACATGAAAAAAAATGACCCTCACATTTACACTCAGGCTACGTAAAAACAGCAGGGTTAGTATTCTGTGTCACATTCCTACCAGGCAAAAATTGTAGCTCTGAGCAGATGTCTCTAAGAGGACTGTGGTGTTGTCTGTGGAATATCTGAGAGCCCAAACCTCCCGACCTTCTGTGTGTAAACCCTGTCAGAGAAAAGAAAGAAAGAAAGAAAAAAAAAAAAAAAAAAAAAAAAAAAGCATCGAAAGGTCAGTTTTGCTTACCCTGAATTGCAAATTTGAAAAATGTCTTTACTTCCAGAACAAAACCAAGACCAGACATCTTTCAATGAAGTACGCTGACCGATTTCTGAAGATGACGCTAAAGCTCACCATGCTTGTTGTGAAAGAAGCTGTTTGCAGAAACATAACTTGTCCTCCATGCAGAGGGGACAGTGGGAGGCTCCTCTGTTCCCGATGTAGGGAGCAACCTCCTCACCAGCTCATCGAGCTGACTCGCCCTGACCTCCGACAGGCCGAGATCCCTCAGACTCACGCTGGGCTGGAAGAGGTCAACAACACACAATGAAGACCATTGATATTTCAAATGACATTAGGATTCTTACAGCCCTTGAAAATATACTTGGCATTATATTTTATCACAAACACATGCAAGTCAAAATAGGAGCTCTGAAATAGATATGATGCTTATGCATTGTGCACCCGCCGTATCTGGGTGTGCATCTCACCTCTTTGAGGAATGAACTGTGGTCTGGAGCGATGTCCTTGTGCAAGGCGTGGATTGAAGCTGTGGCTGAGCTCTTCAGAGAGTGGAGGGCATTGATGAGCTGGCTGAGGGGCAGCACCATCTTCCAAAAAACACCAATAAGAGGAGGGTGAATAATCATCATCTCTCATCATCACATGGTGACAAACACAACATTACCCTAGTTTATGTACCATATACTTAGAAAGGGCACTGATATAAAGACGTGTACAGTAAGTCTCTGGTCTAGAGGAGTGTTATGTCAGTGCTCCTCCAGCTGACTCCACATAGAGCAGTTCGTCCCTCACACGTCTCGTGTATGCCGAGTTATGTAACCTCAGCTTTTTTCTAAATTAAGTAAGCTTCGAGTTCAGTAACTTTAATGCATATTCTCACAGTTAAGCATTTTACAGATGTCGCACGTGCAGAGCTTTACACGGCTAAAACGATACAACGTGACGTCAGCACGGGTTGTTCATTATGACAGACTATTCACTTGTTAGCATGCTAACATTAGCCGAGCAAATGTGTCATTGACCGCTAGACAAAAATATTGCCAACAACATGACTTTAAATATCTACAGAACTCATCCCGTATGGATTTAACCTCTAAAACAACTTGTCAAGACAAGCACGAATGTACAGTTAAAGGACAAAGAAAGTGTCAGAGGATAGCTACATTTAAAAAAAAAAATGCTACCCAGTCGGCTTACCTGCTGAGGCTGAAATGAAAACATTTTTTGCCGGATGATATTTAAAAATAAATAAATAATAATAGTCAGGGAACCGGAGGGTTTTTAGTATGAGGAGGGGTTCCCTCTGTGTTACTGCTCCGATGATACCTCCCTAAGGCGGCGTGTGCTCTTGTTTTTCCCTGTTACACAACTTTCAGGCTTAGCTAACAACAGCAAATGGATTCTTCTCCGGCTTCTTCTTCGGAGGTCAAGTTGACTACAAAATTACGTCACGACAAATTACTACCGGGTTCAGCTTGTGCTACGTCACCAATGCCGTTTAGAGGAGAGTGACGTAAACCCAGGCTCTGCGTAAACCTATGTCTATGATGTAAACGACCCTTCAAAATTCTTGTTATTTGGATTCCTGGCCCTTGTTGTTTTTATCTTTCGTTGCTACAGTTTGTTGTCTGCTCTTGTTTTTTTTTTTGATACGTTTGATTTTAAATTATTATAATCCCCCTGTAGTCTTGATTCATCTTTTGAATTAATTTGTTCTATCCTGCTGTTGTTTGTTGATCCTTTAACGAGTTTGTATTACCATTTTGTACATGTTAAATTGCCCTTAAAGACGGTAAAACAATTATGTAAACTACCCGTTTGATGAAATTAGACTAACAGTCCTTCAATAATATATGGTTTTAAATTAAACTTTATTTTTTTTTCTGCCTGTAGTTAGAAAACAAGCTTTGTTAAGATATGTGCATTTTAAAAAATATATATTTTCTTCTCATAATTATCCTCACTGCCTGATCAAAACTAAAACTATAAAATTACGAATATAATTTCTTTATCGTTTTTTGACATACTACAAAATCTACGTTACAATTTAGTACACTACAAAAGTGATTTACAAATAATTTACAGAAAGATGGAAACGTCAAGGCTTTTTACACAGGCAATCATATGGTATACCTAAGCGGCACGTCACGAGGACCCCGGCGGTCCAGCAGCAGAATTCAAAATTTCAAAACAATCCCTGGATTGTTGTTTTACCATGAAACTGTTTACACTGTGCTAGTCGGCTGTTAGTCACACAGTTCATCTTCACACGTAAAAACTCAACAAAGCAACATGGACGCAGATGAAAAGCACGACTCAAAATCGGTGGAAGTTCCCAAAGCGCCTTCTATCGAGGATTTTATCATTTTGAAGCCCATCAGTCGAGGCGCTTTTGGCAAGGTGTACCTAGCACGGAAGAAATGCAATGCACGATTATATGCAATCAAGGTGAGCTGGGTTCATCAAATGCAACATATTCTGCTTGTACAAAAACAATAAGCTAATTTTGTGTTTTTTTTCTCTTCAGGTGATGAAAAAAGCAGACATGGTTGATAAGAATATGACGGGCCAAATGAAGGCAGAGAGACATGCACTGGCTTTAAGCAAAAGCCCATTCATCGTTCACCTCTTTTACTCTCTCCAGACAGCCACCAAGATCTACCTGGTAACAACCAGACACACAATAATGATGACACACACATTTTAAAAATGTGTAAGCTGTGGTAAAATCTAAATATTTGTATTTTTGCTTACAGGTTATGGAGTATCTCATTGGTGGGGATGTCAAATCTCTGCTTCACATTTATGGATATTTTGACCAGGATATGTCTGTGAAGTACACTTCAGAGGTGGCTCTTGCTTTGGATTACCTTCATCGTCATGGTATAATTCACAGGTACTACGGTTTCCATTTACATCCTGAAATGTGTATAACTCTGACTAACATTTAATTAGAGGGGAAATACATTGTCTATCCAAATATTAACATGTAGTTATTATTTTTAGGGATTTGAAGCCAGACAACATGCTTTTATCTGACGAAGGACACATAAAACTTACTGACTTCGGCCTCTCTAAAGTCAAGCTCGACAGAGGTAGGAACTTTTATCAGGGTCAAACTTGAACAAATTGTTACCACAACTCCTATCAAGGTTGTCTTTTTAAAAAAATTTTTATAATACCTCTTTGCTCTCTATCAGAGCTGAATCTTACGGATATCCTCACTACTCCATCCTTGGCTAAACCAAAAAAAGATTACTTCCGCACGCCGGGTCAAGTCCTCTCCTTGATCACCTCCCTCGGATTTGTGAGTGAACATATATATATTTGCATATAGAGATGTCTTCATAAAAAGGTACTCACAGTATGTTTTGAATAATTATTCTTCCTTCAACACAGAATACGCCTGCAGGAGAAGGCAAGCGTCACTGCAGCGCATCTGCTGCGCCAAGTCCCATGTCCTGTGACAGAATGAAGCCGAAAAACAACTCTCTTGGTTCTCCGTTAATGAGGACAAAAGATCAGCTGCTCTCTCCAACTCGCTACCCTTGGAAAAGGAGTATGTAGTTACATACATGAACCTTGTGGAATGACTGTGTGTCCAACAGCATTATTAACTCATAATTACATCACCAACACATGGGGTATTCTCCTGGTGATAGTCTGGCGTTTGACGCATGTGTCAAATATACTCACTGTTTTCTTTTATCTGTCTTCCCAGCGTCTAACAGCGTTGTGTTTAATTCTCAAAACCTGACGAAAAACCTGACTCCTTCTCTAATGAAGACAAGAAGGAGGTTTGAGACTATTAGTGCAGGCAGCACCACGGACACTGAGGGTGCAATCAGTCCACTGTGGGAGTGTGAAGAGGTAGGTCATTTTAAAACCTCTTACTTCATGCAACCTGTCGTGTTCGGAGATTTTTATTTAGATTACTTAGATCTTTCCTAACCAAAAAAAAAAAAATATATATATCTCCTTCTTCTCCTAATAATTTCATTTTATTTTCATATTCCAGAAAGAAAATGAACAGAAGCAGAGGCGACATTCTGAGGCCAGAAGGCTTTCACAGGCCTGTGTGTCCAACAGACCAGGCATTTCTGCCACCAGCAATCTGTCTAGCAAGACCAACACAGGCCAACTTGCAGAAAAAAAGCCCCACAACACCAACCAGGATCATTCATTTCCATCAGTTCTTTCTGTAAAGAGAACATTTTCTGATGTTGAGAAAAGTCCTGAGCCTTTGGAAATCCGAGCTAAAAAATGTAATTCAAGTTATAAGAGATGCTATGAGATTCCAGAGGACACTTCAAGGTTTCACACTGGCCTGACTGGAACATTTTCCACCATCCAAATGGATGAATTCATAGCTTCCGCCGAGGGGGTCGAGCAATCCGGGGATTGGGTTCCCAAACGCTCCAGTCCAATCAATGTGGCAAAAAGTCTCTTTTGTGAGCTGGAAGAGCCACCAGAGGACGTGTTTGAAGACGGAGACAAAGACTTGTCTCACTCGAGTTTCACATCGCCTCTTACAGGGAACAGCGACGTCTGCAGGAGCCTGAGCCTTGACTCTGATGGCTCCATGCATGAAACGTCTCTCACTGTTGACAGCAATGCATCTCTAAAGCCACACAAGGGTTCCACCGACAAGAATTCGTTGTCATTTGAGATGCAAGATGAAAACACAGACTGCTCCCTCATCGATTCACTCCCTCAATCTGCATCTTCTGCAGCTCTCGGAACTCCAAAACTAGTTAACCTTGGTCAGAGAGGTGAAACTCAGCGTGCCTTTCTGAACCGGCTCCCTGATCTGTGTGCCGTCACGCAGTCCCCCTCGTTTCTCAAACCACGAAATGTCGTGGCTTTCCGTAGCTACTGTAGCTCTATTAACCGTTCCAACATGTCCCGACATAGCATGGGCTCTGTTGACGCTATGGATGTGTCCACCGCAGCTTCTCATCACTATTCATCTGGTAATGCAACACCAGTGCAAAGAAGACCAAACTCCAGCAGCTCTCTGTTTCAGGTGAGTGTACGGGGGTCTGGACCCTCACTTTGGTCCTTACTTCGATTAAAGCCTAACAGATCTACATGGTCTCAATTTTACTTTCTTTAGTCTCTTAATTTAAAATGTAAAACAACCATCTCGTGGTAATTGCGGGGCTGTTTCTGTGTCTGTAGCTTTAAATATGTAAATGAGCTGTGTTTGACCACGCCCCTCTCTCTAAGGGCTCGGGTGTCTCTGGCTTTCTCGCTCCATGTCCTATTGTTTATGCTGAGAAGGCAGACTCAGAGGGCAGAACAAACACCTCGCTGTGGTAGTTTCACCCACCTGGGGGAGGGGTTACTGCCCTTTGTGATGTCATAAAGGGAAACTCTCCAAATGGCCTGTTTGAGCACACATTTTCCTAAAAGTGGAGCAGGCATGAGCTGGAGAGGATGGACTTTTTTCATAATTGGGGGGATTGTTTACAGACTAGGGACACATTACTGTTAGAAAAACATGGTAAAGTGTATTTTGCTTAATATTTAACTTTTTAAAGGTTCGTTATTGAAGGGGTGTTTTATTGGAGAATGCCTCGAGGGATCAATAAAATGTTTATCATGTGCATTCTTTTTTACATCTCCTTGTATTTCCCTCTGTTGTCAGACTCCTCAGCCCATGTCGACCTCTCACACTCCTTTCAGGACACCAAAGAGTGTGAGACGGGGTGCACTGCCTGTTGAGGGTGCACCCATTTTGGGAACCCCTGACTATTTGGCTCCAGAGCTTCTTTTGGGGAAACCTCATGGTAAGAAAAGAAAAGAAACAAAAATACACAATCCAGGCACCAAAACAATGGCTGTTTTTTCCCTGCAAAACATCCTTACACAGTCTCATGTTATTGCACTGGATCCCTGATATTGAAGTCCTTGTGACGGGTATTTTCTTTGGGTTTCAGACAGTTGTCAGTGTGGTAAGTTTATATTGATATACATTACCATTTTTGCGAGCGAGCTTGCATGTTCACCCAGCCTGCTAATGTGCCAGAGGAAATGAGCTAATCCTTCTCCCATTTTCTTTTCCCTGCTGGTTCTGGTTCTGCCCCTTGGACTGGTTGATAAACTGTGGGCCTGATCAGAGGGAATGGGGAAGCATATTTAAAATGTGTGATTCAGCAGCTGGAACAAATGGGATCATCTCTTAACTTTTAACTAACACCATTGTTTAAGGTTTGGAAATCAGATTTGTGAAGGCTCATGTGCTTTTAACTGGACAAACGTGTTTTTCTGCTATTTAGATCTGTACGTTTAAGTCTTGGCTTTACTTATGACATTTAGAAATCTATATGCAAAGAGTCATCAGGTGATATCTTATTGATTTGACATTATGTAAGGTATTCAAGCTGATGGCAGTATTTATGTTACACAATGCTAGCTTTTAGCATGTTCACTGCTGTTTGGATTTATAATCACAGGGCAGCATAGACAGTCGCCGAGAACGCCAAAATGGCTCGAGCCAGCGCTGAATGAACAGCCAGTCTGTGACATGAATGATTCTGTTTGTCAGTTTTCATTCATTTCCTGTCTTATCACTTACTTTAATCAATATAAGATACCTTTGATCATGGTAATTTTCAACTCTGCATCTTTTAAAAGCAGAATTTTTGCTTCAAAACTACAGACCAATTCACAGTTTAATGTGTGGTAAATAATATTACATTCTGATTAAAAAAAAACATGAGGATTTGTTTTTCCTGATTTTGAAATTTCTATTGAACTGAATCCCTTAAAAATTCTCTTTCGGTATTGGTTGTTCCATGTGTGTATAAATCTCTCCCTTCTCGGTGTAACTTGGCCCCTGCTTCTGCCACCACAGTAGAAAAAGTGCACACTCTAACAGTAATCTAAGGGGGAGGGCTGTGTTTGGTCCATAGCAGCTGAATGAAATGTGACTTTTTCTTTACTCCCATCCAGACTACATGGTGGATTGGTGGGCGCTCGGTGTGTGCCTTTTCGAGTTCCTCACCGGTGTGCCACCTTTCAACGACGAGACGCCTCATCTGGTCTTCCAGAATATTCTCAAAAGAGGTTGGTTTTGTTTTCTTTTCCATGCTGAGTATGTTCACGTGAATGTCGCAGCTTCAATGTGTGACGTTAGCGCTGGGCTGATTGTGGCGCCCTCTGTTTGACAACCTCTTTTATTCATCTCCATCGTTCTGCATTTTAAAGCTGAATCACGTTGATAGTGCTCACGACATGCTGCTGATTCCTTCAGATATCCCCTGGCCCGAGGAAGGCGAGGAACTGTCTGCAAATGCAAGAAATGCCATTGAGATCCTCCTGACCATGGACATGACAAAAAGAGCGGGACTGAAGGGTGAGGGAGACTTTTTAAATGTGTTTTCTAAAGGTCCAAAGAAGTCTTTATCTTTAAAAATGTTCTCTGGATATTTCTGCCTCTTTAATGACAACATTTCATTTAAAAATTTCTGGTTAGTAATGAAAGAATTAGCTTTTTTTTCAAGGCGCACATGAAGTGCATTTAGCTGTAGGACGCCCGTTGTGTGCATTGTAATCATTTTTTTGTCTGAACCACCCCCAGAGCTGAAATGCCATCCCCTGTTTGAAGGCTTGGACTGGGACAACCTGCAGAACCTGCCGATGGCTTTCATCCCTCAGCCAGAGGACGAAACCGACACCTCGTACTTTGATGCGAGGAACAACGCTCAGCACATCGCCGTGTCTGGCTTTAGTCTGTAGAGTTTTCAGTTTTATCCACAGCACTCATCAACAACACATTTCTGATTAAGAAAATAATATTAGAATTTCATGCTTGTTGATAAATCTTCCAAATCAGATCTTCGATTCATATAGTTTTTCCCTTCACATTTTTTAAAAAAGGTTTTACCTTGTTGTGCAATCACAGGTCATAAGAGCCAGAATAAAGCTGAATCTGTTGACCGATTTGTTACAGTAGTTAGGTTTGCATTAGATCTTTTAATTCGTACTCTACCGTATTATAAGTCTCTTAAATGGCATTTTTAGCTACTGCTGCTTTAGTTCATAATATGTTTGTGTTGTTATGGTGTCGTTCTGGTTAAAGACTAAATAAATATGTTCATGTAAATGTGGCACTTGCTGCTTGATGTGACCTTTACAATGTTCCCCTGCTGAGACGGCGGGCCTCCTAAATGTCACTGTAAGGGCTAAACTAAAACATGCTAATATATTCATTCACAAGTTTTATATGTAAATCTTGTTCCTAATATTTTGTGTCATTGTTTTAAGATGTTGGTAGGTACTTGGTTTTGACAGCTCTGGGTTGCGGATGCTTTTATGTCGTTTCTATTTGTAACTTCAATGTCTCGTTTCCACACTACTCGTATTTTAAAGATCATTTCATGTGGTGCTCCTCGCTGCTTGTGTGTGATTTTATGTTGTTTATTCTCAGCAAAAAGCGAAGAACAAATAAAATCAGTTTGTAACCTGATGTATGTTTTGTCTTTTATTGGTATATAATCTGAAATCGAGCCCTGGTCAAGGGGAATGTCCTGGGTTTTATTTCTTAAGGCAGGACTTTAAAACGTCAAGTGAGTTGATCTACTTTAATATTCAGGGGGAAAAAAAGGGAACGTAAAACTGAGGACTGATGAAAATAATTGTAAACTATTTTCATGAAAATGTTTGGAAATTGTCACAGAAATTTAAATAGAAAAGGCAATGGACATTTTCACAGAGTTTGGGGATTTTTGTAGAAACCAGCTCTCAAAACGCTCTGTTTTGGTGTGCGTCTCTTTAAATGCAATGACCCCCTCTGAGTTTTCTCAGTACACGTCACTCCTCTGTAGTGAGAATAAATATGGCATATCTTCACAAAAGTTTTTCTCTCGGCTGGAGGTGGAGATACCAGCAAAATTGAGTTTAAAAAACAATTTTTTTTTAACCAGAATCCCACTGTGATGTCACAAGGAGAGAACATTTGAAACTGAGCATTTTTCCCTGTGTTGTAAGACTTACGCAGACCACAAACAAAGGGCTGGATCGGTTGAAATTCTTATTAAACAAACATTCAAAAACACTGGAAACAAGTGGATTTTTCCCGTGTCCCCTTTAATTAAAATGAACAATTAGGATATTTGTGTTGTCACAACACTAATGACTACAACACAGATTTCCGTGACAAAGTCTGGCAGTAGTCCAACCAATTGAGGCGCTTCCGCTCTCTACAGACACATTTTCCAAAACTGTTGCACAATTTATTTCTAATAAAAGCACACAAGTTGAAATGCTTTATGAAAATGTTTATTAGAGGCTTGGATTATCACATGCAAACACCTCTCTACCACAGGCAGAGAGGGAGACAAAGCCTTAGTATGTTTCAGTAGAAAGTTATACTTTTTTAAATTTTTAATAAAACAAAATGGCTCTGGCAAATTAGTGCTATTGCAGAAGCAGACCTTTTGTAAATATGATATATTCTATATTCATTAATGGGAATGCAATTAAAATACTGCATTATAATCTGAGCTGTACATCTATAGATACAATTCATGTAGATCTCACTGCTTTGCATGTTCACATCTCATGATTATTATCACTCACTCTCACACAAATATTTCAACAGTATTCTCACAAACATTACATCACACATCAAAAATTATACAATATAGAAAAACAGCGTTAACGACACAGACGATGACAAGAGTTATGCGTTAATGATCACACAGCTGAGTGGAAACTCGGGTCGTCACAGATTCTCACTGCCTCGTGGTTTCACTAAATGGTACAATTGATGTTAATTTGGTCCGGCACTGGAACGGCTCTGCTACAGTATGTGAATGTGAAAACACTCATAATGCCACCTACAGGATGGATGATGTACCTTTTGATGAGGAGGCACTTTTTCTCTTCGAATAAGAATGAAGTGGAGACCAAAGTTCAAGTAAAGCTCACGCAGATGTGACCGGTGTGACGAGAGAAACCTGCTCTAACTTATTAACAACGTTTAGCACTCGCTTTAAACATGAAACCTCAATAACACAGCTGCAATCTGGCCAGCTACGCCTCCATCAAAACTATTCCTAAAAGCAATAAATATTAACTTAATCTCTGAATTTTAAAGAATCGCAAAATATCAATACATTACATTCAATCCTCGTTCCTTAAAACTACAGTTATTACAACATTTTCAATTTTAGCAGCATTACCTGGGCAACCAATGACAGTGAATTGTGAAAACGTCAAACCGCATGAAGCTCAAAAATTATTGTTTCGGGCCCTTCTTTGTGCAACAAAGCCGTAGTTATGGGAGTAAATGAGAAGCTACCGTTTCTTGGTTTCTAAACACGCCAACCTCTTCCCACCTGTACATTTTCCCCCCTCGCATCACCGAAGCATTTCATACAGTGAAGAAAAAAAAAACAACACCTTTCCTTCACAGTGGTATCATCTTAAAAGAAAGGTTGTATAACCAAAGGCTGCATGCCCTTACATTCATGTTTCTATCTGATTTCACATCCGAAGTACGACACACTCCGGAGATATCCTCCGCTCGCTGATTACTTTAGACGCCTTCTTCATAGTGCAAAGCAAATTACTGGGCTGTGGTTTGAAGCGGGGACGGAGGGAAGGGGAGGGAGATTCAGCCATTAGCAGCCCAACCAAAGACAATAAGGTGACTCATCTTCGTCATCTATGCCAATATGGAGGTTCAGTTGATTCTTCTGTGAAAGAAGCAGACAGCAAGGGGTTAAATGTGAGTTTTGACTTTGTGCACTTCCACGTTCGAGTTGATATTTTGGCGTAACAGATCACCTCCTCCTCCTCTGCAGGTACAGGCGAATAAGCCACTGAACCACGAAAGGCCATATGACAGCAAAGGCCAAGCTGGTCGGAGAAATGTCAAAAGGCCACCAGGATGGTTTCTAGGCAACGAGAGGACAAACATGACAGCATTATTTTGAGTGAAATAACCTCAACGGGCTTTTAAGAAATCTCCGGAAACAAGGGGGATCTGTACGAGTAAACACAAACAGCTACATTTAGCAGCAGGAGAAGTCCGCTCGAGCCATGAGGGGGAGGAGTGACGTCTCCATGCTAAATTATCTCGATATTTCCCAGAGTGCATCTGTGAAAGCGCCTTTACACTGACTAAAAACTTTTTGGCAAATCACTGCAGTTGCGATGAAAAAAATGATGCTGAAATATGGTTACAAAAAATTAGATAAAGTGAGAGGAAGAACATCTTCTAAAGTGCTTACCCGTCTCTTCTTGTTCACTGGAAGAGGGGCATACGTCGGAGACAGGGACATCGATCTCGCCTGCATGAAGAAGGAAACAAAAGAAAAGTCAATAAACGTTGAAAGAAACAAAAGGGTATCTGATTGTTTCAGTGCTGAACTTTACTGCAGAGTGTTGTTTACAGTCTCAAAGTGCAAACCTCTGATCTCTTCAACTACACTGGAATGAGAACTCGACAGGCCCAGTTTCATTTTTACAGTTTATTATCTAACCACCGTGTTGAGTGTTAAACAATCACGAGCACACCGAGCAAAAAGTCGCACTACATCACGACGCAAAGAACTGCAGCCGAACAGCAGACAGCGAAACACCGCGTACGTTCTGCGCGTGAGAGGAAATAACTCTCCCAGCCAGCAGTGGCTAGCGGCGTTAGCCCGTTGTGATGATACAAGATGACCATTTTCACACCGCTGTCTGTCACAACTCGTTTTATCGTTAGCCTTCTAAAATCGAGAATAAAAATCTGATAACAAGGTCAAAACGGCACTGGTGTTGTCAGAGCCCGACCTTTATTGGAAAAAGAAAGGAAGAGGCGGAGGTGGGAAGAAGGAGCAAAACCGAATGAACGCATGGACAATATAGCGGCATGCTAAAGTGGCGTTAGCAAAACTTTGTCAGCTAAGCGGGGAGATTCCTCTCACCGACTGCTGATTTAAAATTTAGAAAAGTTTATTATACAGTTTTGGTTTATTTATTTTCTTCTGTTTGAAGAATCCATGCAGCTGTGCAGTCTTTGTATTTTTATGTCTGAATCCAACCAGTCGCCTCCAGAATTCATGCTCGTTTAATAAAATCCTGAAGCCTTTCTGTCGAGCTCTAGATTTCGCTGGGCTCTGTCAACTTTTGCTGAGTGTGTTGTGAAGAATCTGAAACACAACCAGCTGGTTGACTCTTTTACTCTTCTAAATATGCTGTATAAAAAAAAAAAAAAAAAAAAAAAAAAAAGGAATTCCCCTCTGTGAGCGAGCGAGCGAACAGACTGGTCTGACCTGGCTGGCAGTCAGAGCCTCCAGGGTGTGAAGCCGCTCCAGAACACTCTGCATGTCTTCCTGCAGCCGAGCCAGCGCCACCACTATCTGCTCGTTCAGGCTCCCTCCGGGTGTCACCGTCCCACCTCGCCGGCTCCCATCCCCGTCTCCACTGCTGTACATGGGCACCAGAGAGCCCGAGCCCAGGCCTGGAGACCTGGAGCCTTTTAGAATAATAATAAAAAAAATAATAATACCATAAGTATGTATGAGAATAAAGCAGATTTTTATCTCGCATCATCCAGTAAGCTGCTAATATTTTTTTCTCGTCTGGGATTTCTTTTTTTTTTTTTTTTTTTTTTTTAAAGATTTATTTTTGGCCTTTTTGCCTTTATTGATAGAGTCAGAGGACAGTGGATAGAGTCGGAAGGGGGGAGAGAGTGGGGAGAGACATGCGGGAAAGAGGCCACAGGCCGGACGCGAACCCGGGCCGCCCGCGCGAGGAGCAAAGCCTCGCAACATGGTACGCGCGCGCACGCTGCCGCTGCGCTATCGGCGCCCCCGTCGTCTGGGATTTCTTACCCTTTCCTCTTCTGATCAAAGAGCTGTCGGGCACGTCTGCATTCAGCCTCTGTCTCTGTGACATCGTTCCACCGTCGTCTCCGTCTTCTCCTCCACACCTGACCGCCTGAGACGGATCGTCAATCTCCTCCGGCTCGCTGAGCGGTGTCAGGATGTGGTTCTCCTCTTCGTCCAGCTCGTCCAGAGAGCGGTTGTGCTCCGAGTTCTGCAGAAGAGCAAACACACAGCGCGCGTTAGGGATGGAAAACAAGCCCTTCATGCTGGCAGCAAGGGGGACAACCAATCGACTGTAAAAAAAAAAAAGTGCTGATGAGTTGTGGGACTTGCCTCTTCCTGGCCGAACTGGTCCACAGAGTCACAGTAGACCTCGCTGTCCGAGTCGCTGGCGAGGTGAGCGTGGCCGGACGCATCTAAACCAGGATCTGAGATCGGGTGAAAGATGGAAAAAATAAAAAACTCAGTAAAAACTCGACTGAACCAAGTGAAGGAAGAAAGCTCTCTGTGAACTTTGGCACTGTGCGTTCTCTTCTAACAGAGCTATTAAACTTCTCCAGGAGCGTCTGAAACAGTGCTGCAGCTCTGGGAACGCGGCTAAGCAGATTAACCGATCACACGGCGCGCTCGCACACAGACGCCCCTTCTCTGAGTGGAGAGCACGAAGCGTCGCGTCCCCTTACCCGTGTGGTGACCGTTGAGCACGGCGTCGCCCTCCTGGGACTCGTCATTGCTCAGGGCGCTCCTGGAATGATGACTCCCGTTTGTTAGATGGGTGCCCCCGTTAGCCACTTTACCGTTGGACTGGGGTGCTTTGTGTCTCCTTGCTGCACCCTTCTTCTTCGGCTGCGACGCTGCGGATTTCTTGTCTGGGGAAAAAAAAAAAAAGGAAAACTGGGTCAACTTAAAGCTCCGGTGAGGACACAACGTGACCTCTGATCTCTCTACAAAAAAAAAAAATAAATAAATAAATAAATAAATCAAAATAAAATCTGATCTTTTTTTTTAAACAGTATAAACATGAACCACCTGTCGTGAATATTTGAAATGTAAAAAAGTAACAGCACAGAAATACTTCACTGCTTTAATGGGCCTCAGTGTTCATTTCAGTGCGTTTCATAAGCAGTTCTAAAGTCCATACAGGAGCTTTGTGTGTCTATTTGAAAATGTCAGGACTCTTCTTTTGCCTTTACCTTTTCTGACCTCCTGTACTGCACCTTCTTCCTCTTCTTCTTCCTCCTCCTCTTCTTCTTCCTCCTCCTCTTGTGCTTCGTCCTCCGACCTCTCCCTCCCTTCCTTCGATTTGAGCCTTGCCGGGCGAGTCTGCAGGGTGCCGTTCATCTCCATGGTCCTGATGATGCTTTTCGTGACGCTCTTCGATGGCATCGAATTCAGCATCGTGCCGAACCCTGTGCGACAGGAAACATTTGGTCCCAGCGGAAAGGAGCGGGCGCCGTTTTTAGTAACACACTCTCCAAGTATCACTTCAGAGAATTAAACAGTTTGCGTCACGGTTCAGAGTCACAGACTTGACTAAAGGGAGGACTAGTTTTTATTTCATCTACAGGCAAACATTTAATCTGACCTTAAAAAGTGTAAACCTTACCTGACCTTCATCAACACGCCTGAGTTAACTGCTAATCAGCGCTAAAGGAATCTAAGCTACAACACCAGACCAATACAAAGCTACAATCAGGAGAATCTAATATTTACACGCTGGTGTACTTGCCTTCCAGTTGCCTAGCAAACATTGTCAAACGGGCTGAGCATCAGACAAGAGGGAAATCATATAAACATTAATCTACGCACGCTCTCCTTTCCCCCCCCCTTCCACAAACAAAGTACGAGGGTCACACCCGCTGAAGTCAACCCACCGGTGCTCAGGTCGGATATCTGCGAGATCTTCTTCTTTTCTTCGATCAGCTCGTAGAACGGGCCGAGCACACGCAGGAGCTCCTCCACCTCCGCCGTCATGGGCATCCCCTCCAGGATCTACGTGTGAGCAACAGAGGCGTTTAAAGGGAGCGCTCCTGTGCGACGAGCCGGCGGATCTGCCGCGAGCGGGAAAAACCTACCAGCTTCATCTCATCCACGTAGGCCGCCATTGCTTCTTCATGTGACATATTTCCAAGAGAACTCCATGCGTCCCTGAGTAAATATAATTTAAAAAAAACAAAAAAAAAACAGCATAAATAAATATTTATCTGCACTGTTTTCATCTCTGTCAACAACCCAGTTCAATCAGGGCCAACGTATTCTCTGTGAGCTGTGGGTCAAACGTTTATGAGTAACTAGAGCGGTTCCAAAGTGACTTCTTTTATGATTCCTGGACTGTTGTCTTTGTCTGGGACCACGAGGGACGCCTGTCCAGCTTAGTGGGTAAGAGGTTGCATTCCAAGTCGAGACCGGCAGAGATCACCTCACACAACTTGAGACCAGAAAGGGGGGGGGGGGGTTCTGCTTCATTTTGCTTTGCAGGGTGAGCAAAAAAGGCGAAAGTGTTGTGCAACGTGCACAAGTCGAATGCTGCTGTGATTTTCGTTTGTGCACAGTTGAGTCGCTCGATAAGTCTTGAAGACTCGTGCTAGTCGGCTTTACCCTCAAGGGAAAAGTTGTTCTTCAAAGTGACATAACCAAAGAGGAACTCCAAATCGAGTGTGTGTTACTTAACAGAACATACATACTGTACAGGAATACAATTAGGGGAGGGGGGGGGGGGCATTTTTACCATTTTGCTTTGCCAACTGCATCCCAGAAGCCAGGCCGCGGTATATTGCACGCACCCACAGTGGCTTGTTTGTAGTAACTGTAGAACTTCAGCATCATGTCATTGGACGGCTGAAAGGGACCTGAGGAAGAAGAAAAAAAAGCACAATGTAGCTTGTTTATTTTTTTCTTTTTCAACCTTATACACATCTGTGAAGACTCTGAAACAAGACAGACTTCTAGAAGTGACAGCCGTGTTACTGTGCCTTAAGTTGCACGCTGCTGACAGGGGAAGCCGGCTTGTGTACACACTGCAGATAAAGTGGATTAAGTCCCTTTTAAGTCCAGGGATAAGATCCAGGGTCGAGGACCAATCTGTTTCACTAACAACCTTGCCTGTAAGTCTGACACCGTTCCGTTTGGATCCATGAACTGGTTAAACTGGCCTGAACGACAGGCTGCACCTGTGTCTTCACTCACTCACCGTCCGCAGGTAAACTCTTGATCACTTTGACGGCAGCGTCGAACCTCAGCTGGATCAGACGCCTCTCCTCTTCTTCTTCCCCCGGTGCACTCTGGACCTCCATGGTGTCACGCTGAGACGGTCAACAACACTAAATAACCTACAGACGGCACACACACACACAAACACACAACATTACAGAATATTAAACATGCCAACCTTCTTCTGCCAGGCATCCATGTGAATTCAAAGCGATAAACCTACACTTTTTAACACCATTGCGACGAGCTAAACTTGCAAGTTACTGTTGATCCAGTGAGCTACCGTGACCAGTAGGAGGAGGTTGAGTCATTTGTGAATGTAGGACACACTATCCAATGTGCGACACACGTCTAAATAATCACATATGTGTGCTACATGCTATCTACACACGACGTAAATGTTCAAAAACAAATAAACTCACCGTGAATGTCAGAGGACTATCTGGTTGTCACAGTGCGACCTGTCTTTAGCCCCCGACCAGACGCCATCAACAATAATGATGAAGCGAGTCACGGCTGCAATATGGGAGTTGTAGGTTTCTTTTTTTGACCGGATGTTGCATTTCCTACATGTCCCACAATCCACCTCGTCTACGAAAATGTTTTGTAGTTTCGCAAAGAACTACTCTTGTTTTCTGGATATATTTAAAAATATATGATTCAAAGTTAAATATTAATAACAAGTTGACTTCAAAGCAGATTCAACGGTTGTATCGACAGTTAAGCGGGAAAAATGTACCACAATCCACCTTGTCTACGAAAATGTTTTGTAGTTTCAAGATCGTAAACGCCTCTTGTCAGAGAACTACAGTTGTGTTCTGGATACATTTATTTAAAAAATGAATATAGGTTAAAAATGCAAAACGTGTAGACTTCAAAGCAGATTCAACTGTTGTATCGACCGTTAAGCGGGAAAACTACATGTACCACAATGCACTTATCGAAATCCTGGGATTTTTCTTCTTCTGTGGGAATGGTGATAGGTACAAGGATTTAAAAAATAAGAGATCTCACTCTGTACTCATTTACGAGCGACTGAAGACGCTGTAAAATATTCACAGCGGAGTTACGTCAATATAAATATAAACATGTTTATCGCCTTAAAACAGTCATCTACTCCCAGTAGTTAAATACTTAATAACCCATTAAAAATACATGACAAAAATATAACAACACTAAAATTATGAATACATGAAACAAGAACTCATTTTGGTTGTTGATTCAACACAATAAGCCATCTGTAAAGATTTTTTTTTCACAGGGAGGATCAACAACAAGACTTGGATTAACCAATTTTCGGTCAGTGAGCTAACCTGTCATCTTCAAGTATTACTGAAAAATAATTAGGGTACTTTACGCAATTTAAAACAGACACCTCTAATGTCCAACATTTAAGGCCCCAATTCTATAGGATATTTAAATATATAAATCTTTTTACAGAGAGTGAATAAAAAGCCATGAATGAAAGTGTCACTCAGTCAGTAACTGTGAAAGAAAGTCAAATTAGTTTTTAGTAAGTACAAAATCTAACAGGTAATGGGATGTTGGGGAATACAGCACCATACTGGATTAAGTGTAAGCAGTTTGTAGGTGATTTTGTTAAATTTAATGGTTTTTAATTTGGTCTTGATTTTTCTTTTGGATCTAATTTATTTAATGAAAAATTGTGCCGTTTGGACCTCAAAACAAAGAAACATAACAAAACAAACATGTAAACATGTTTTGATACATAGGGCCTATTGAACGTTTTTAAAAAAAAAAGTGCTGTTACTCCAGTTTATATAAATATTACATTATGCACAACAAAGACATATCAGCTTGACAATTTGATTTCTTAACCAAACAATGTTGTTCTACCAAAACAAATCACGATGTTGGCGAACCAAACCCTGGTCGCGCTTTTTAGACAGGGAGTGACTACTCTTTCCTGATGCAGACGATCTTTGGGTTTGGGGTTACGCCAAAGCGAGGGCAGCAGGAATCCCACAATAGCGAGCCGAGCCGAGCAGAGCTTGGGCTGGTGTGGCTGTTTCAATCAAAGGGAAGCCAGAGAGGGAAGCGGAGGCTCTGCAGCGGGGTGAGATGTAAGATGGCAGAGCTACAAATGTTGTTAGAGGAAGAGATTCCGGCCGGCAAAAGAGCGCTCGTGGAGAGTTACCAAAACCTCACCAGAGTAGCGGACTACTGTGAGAACAATTATGTCCAGGTAAGTGAGTTAACCTCGGCGCTACGTTCAAGCTCCTTTTGTCGCAAAAAAGCTCGGTATATGGGACAGGAAATGTGGATAAAGAAGCTGTTGGAATAAAAACTATCCGCCTGAAATCTTTAAAAAACAGCATGTTGCTTTCACCGAGCGTGGGAAATTACACAATCATTTATCTGTTTTGATAATTTAAGAACATTTATCCGGTGTACATAGAGGGTGTGTCTACTTTTTTTTTGTGTATTATTACATTAGGTAAAACTGCTTCCCACTCTCATTGCTCACAAGAAGGCCACAGCTTGCTGAACCAAGTTTTTTATTGCAGCTTAAAAATATATATATTTTCACGTGTATTTGGAAAGTTGCTGCAGCTTGCAGTAGCTTTGAACATATCACTATAATATGAGTAAGGGGAAAAAGAAATGTCACAACATTAATATTAAAGTAACTCCTGTGTAGTCCATTAAATTCCGTAAGGTCATCAAACGCACCATTTAATACCGCAAAAACGCTTCAATCAACTCCCAATTGGGATACTACAGCAATATTACATTATTGAAGGTGTACATTATGGGCTTGTAAGCACTCAGTGCAGCAATTATAATGCCAGTGCATGGATTTTATTGTCTCCTGCCTTATTTTTTTAAAGCCCTAAATGATTTAAAGTGCAACATAAAAGCGTACAGTGGATGCAGAAAGGCAGCTTGTTTTGGCTACGTTCAGGGGCTCAATGGGGAGTAGGGATTATTCAAGGTAATTCTTTTGCAGGCAGGCTTGCAGCTGTGAGACTCAGGGAGGAATTTAAAGCAATTGCTGGTTGGTCAATAAATGTTGGAGGTATTGATTTCTCTCTCTGAACTTCTACAGGCCTTTACAAGTCCCCCTTCTTCTTGATGAAGTAGCTTGTTATTTTTTTTTACCTTGACTAGTGTGGTGACAGCTTCTTTTCTTTCTTTTTTTTTTTTTTTAAATCTGGTTTTGAAGTAAATATGTTTAGTGTCACGCTGACCTCGAGTGGCTTCCTCTTGTTTGAGTTTAGGACGATGATGCATGTGGTTTTCCTCGGCTAAAAAGAGCTCCCTCTCTCTTTATATGAGAAGAAGAGCTTGAGTGACAGTAGAGGAGCAGAAGCAGTGGTGAGAAAATATTTTCAGCAGGAAGGCAAGCCACCATATCAGCCGGAGACGGAGGGTGTGTCCGCTCCAGCTGTACTCCCCCGAGGACTCCCTGTAATTTGGTTCTCTTCCTCGTCCTCCGATGGAGCTTCGTGCCACTTGAAGCAAACACGGTTGTCATCTTTGCCCCAAATAGGACTGAAATGAAGTCACTAAATCTTCTATTTTTACTGCAACTTTCAAATCTCTTTAGTGCTATATTTAACTTTACAGAAAGATGACATACTGGGGATTTGAATGTGGGAACTTTGTTACGTCGAGCACAGTGAGCTCCAGAGGCGGAGACGTAACAAACTTATTCTACAATTCAATAAGCAGACACTTTGATCCAAAGAAAGAGTCCAGAGAGGAGGAGACGACGTCAGGAAGTGCAGATTGGACACACGGGAGCGCAGAGACACGTCATGATTATTCATCATCATGATGCAGTTTTAAAGTCATGTAGAAACAATGAGCCGGTCATTTGACTTGAAATCTCTCAACCATGACTTTATATTTTGCAGCACCACTGTCTTTGGAAGCAGATGTTCATGTGTTCAAGGCCAATACTGAAATGTATCCTAAAACAACAAGCACACTTTTCAGATTCAACTTTATTGTCATTGTGCGATGTGCGAGTACAAGACAACGACATGTGGTCAGCCAGAAGTGAAAAAGAACAGTGAAAAAGAAACGTAGTGTCCTGAAATGTCTCTCCTGCTGTCAGATTAATTTTCTTCTTTGGCATGTTCAACCTTCAAACTGACAGAAATCGACCCTGTGAGGTATCGGAAACGTTCACCTGCTCATATTTCTGTTTTTTTCTGGGAGAGGAGTTATTCTCAAAGAAAGATGTTCTGATTGGATTTTGCGCTGAAGCCATTTTTGTCCGTCCAGTACCGACACCTGCTTCCGCTCATGTTGAGCTGATACTTCCTCACGTCCTAAATTTGGCCCTTCTCATTCCTCCATTGTAAAAATTGACTTCTGTAAAGTGCTGGTCATTTAGTTTGTTGCATCCAAAAATGTGTTTAGCTGTTTTCACACATGGATGCACTCCGGAAAATTTCGAGACAATTTCAGGCAGGCTGCCCTTTGAAATCTTCCCGGGTGTGTCACTCATGCATCTCAGGTCGGGAGGCTGTCACTGTTCGACTGGTGTTACAGATATCGGTATCAGCAGATGAAGCTGTTTCATAGCTTTTTATGGAGTGTGTAATCGTGCACAAGTTACAGGATGTAAACGTCCCCTCCCACTCGCTCGCCGTGAATCTTCCCGAATATTTTCCTCTCGCATCTTTTCAGCCCCCGAGATTTTTCACGTGTGGAAAATGTCCTCGGGGATGGCAGGGGGGGAAAAAAAAAATGTGGGTGAAGTCAGAGTAAAACACTGTCTGTTTGCATTCACACATAAGATCACCCTGAACATCTCTGGACATTTTCAGGAGTTTTGTGCATGTGTGAAAGCACCTCAAAGAGCCTTGAATGCCTGGTCTGATTTAGAGTCTCATCCTTTTTTACTTTACTCGGTGCCTTGTTTCAGAATATCTCCTGACATAAAAACCAAAGTGTGACCATCTTTAGACATCAAGAATAAGAACAGCTCCTTGATTTGTGTTGATTGTGTTTCAACCACGTTAAACACTTTTGAACTTTGGCTCCTTTTGTCGTTAAAGGAGAAAAGAGGGAGGCTGTGCAGGTATCGCAGAGAGACTTGTTTTGGTGTCAGCAGCACAAACAATGCTCAGTTGAGTTTTGAAGGCTTTTTGTTGAGCACTGATATTTGATCATATTTTGTCCAACACAAGGCAGGAGAAGTATTTCTATCTTCTTTTGATCATTTCAGCATCATTAAGTGACGAGTAGTATTTTGTGTGTTTCGATGTTTTCTATTGGTAAACAGAAAGAGGCTTCTAAGAATTGAATTTAGAGGATGTCATATATTTACTGTCCAAATGGGATATGAAATGAAGAAAATGGATCTCTATGTTAATTCTTTAGAAGTTAAATTGATGGAAAAATTAAAATAAATCCCGTCTCCAACTTGATTTTTTTCCTCTTTTTCTTCCCATAGGAGAAAAAAACAAGCTCAGTTGCTTTTCATGCGTCTGGCTGATTTGCACTTGTGTCCTCATGTTTCGGCGAAAACACCTTTTTGGTTGAAGCGCTGACGTTTAAGAAAGAGAGAGAGAAAAAAAATCAGGATTTTAAGCTGTTGAGCTCACGTCAGAGTGAGCGTCAGACTAACACGTACTTTTCATAAACCCTCCCTGTCTGCTGCAGATATACACACACACACACACACACACACACACACACACACACACACACACTTCAAACTGTGGCACTTACACATCAACTTGCCTCAGCTTGAATCGGCTCGTCTTCTCAGCACTCCTCCCCTCACATTTCTCTCTCTCTCTCTCTCTCTCTCGCTCGGCCACGGAGGCTTTGTGCCGTTCACTGTTTGCAGCTCAGCAGGCTGAAGCAGATGGAGAACGCTGCATTTGAACAAGGACACATCACTGCCCCACTTTCTCAACTTCATGGTGACTTGTTCATCCCAGGAAGTTTTTTTTCTCTCGCTGTGTGTGTGTGTGTGTGTGTGTATTGTTGTGTGTGTGTGTGTGTGTGTGTGTGTGTGTGTATCCTATTTGACACACTGACAGGACAGAGTTATGTTTCCTGTCTGCCCTGCTGACTCCGAGGACTGTAGCTCCCTGGAAATGCCTTCTCTCCATGACAGGAAGTGGAAACACCCTGTCACATTACGACACATGCACACAGATTATTCAGATAAACAAAGGTGTAGTGTTTATAACAATAAACATGACACCCCCCCCCCCCCCAATAACTTCTCTTTCTTTACTGTTGTGAGCGAGTCGCAGCAGTGGCTTTGACCTCGGTGACAAGGACACGCTGGCTGTATGCAAAGTGGGCCACCTGGCCGTGTTGGCAGGACTCGCTGACGGAGAGAGCGGCTGGCTGCTTTATTCAACACACTAACCCAACACTCAGCCTCGGGTTGGTGTCTGAAAAGCTGAAACTAAAAGTCTATTCCGTTTTTAATTCTTCATGGCTGAAAACTAAATGAGAGAAAGATTCTGTTTGCATTTATTCCTCAGGAGACTAAACATGATGAAGGACTGTGGGGCAGCTGAGAGCCTTTAGAGCAGCCTGTTAGTGAATGCATCCACAGTGTTAATGGAGGTGTTAAAGAGAAAGTGGTGAGAAGCAAAAGAGTAGGAAGAAGTTTCACTGCGAGCATGAAGATCCAAGCAGACGATGGAAACACCGTCCCTCTCCCGCCTCGATGTCGGACGGGAGGGAAGACAACGGTGCAGAAATATCCGCCTTTTATATCGGAGCTTACTTCTCGGTCGACATTTTCAAAATATCAAGCGATGAAAGTTAAGAGGCTTTTTCTTAACGCGCGTGAAGATCGCACCGGCCGCACGCCGCTCCAGCTCGACACGATTTAAATATTGAGACGTTTTGTTCGTACGAGAAAATGTCAGTGTCAGTAGCAAGTAAATAATATAATTGCAAACCTTATTTTGACCACGTCCCAACAGAAGGAACATGCCAAGTTTATGATGCAGACCGGGGGTCCCCAACCTGTGTCCCCCCCCCCCAAAGAAAGGCCAAGACCCGTGTGAAAGAAAGTGACGCACTGCCTTCAAAAATACATTTTAACTGTGACACCTTGGTTTAGTACCACTGCATTGATTTTCCCCTTCTTTTGTGCAAAACATTATTTTAATTGTGCCTCTGACATTGATTGCACCAGGAATTCTGTCAGACAGCTGACATAAAGAGCGACCGGGGGGGGGGGGGGGGGGAAATGGAAGCAGGACGTTGTGAAGCAAAGAAGGAGGTCACACGGTCAGTCAGATCCAGTGTCGTAATCTCCGAGCATGTGACTGCCGACTGAGCCGACATGATGCCCGCTTGTGCTTTTGGTCGGGACCGTTTTTAGAAATGAGCAGCTTTTAAAACATGAGTCTTCTGGGGTTTGGTTTTTTAATTCAACACCACAGTCACACCCCGAGCGTCTAAGAGGACAGCTGTGACGTCTTCTCTGTGTCCTGCTTGTATGACTTTGGTGTTACCTGTCCTGTACCTTTCCCAGGAGGATTAAAGAGAGTTTGACGAGAGCAGGTGGCGAATGTGACACTTTTTTTTTTTTTTTTCCTCTAACACAGTTCTGTCTCTCCGGGTTACTCCGAGGCCTCGTTTCCTGTCCTTCAGTTTCTCTCTCTCGCTCTGTCTCACTCTCTCTCTCTCTCTCTCTCTCTTGAGTGGCCTGGTTTTCCACGCAGCATGGAGAGTGGCATTGCAGCTCTCAGCCTACCAGGCCGCATCATTCATCCTTTTGACTATCTGCCCCTCCTCCTCCTCCTCCTCCTCCTCCTCCTCCTCCTCCTCGGCTGACGGGGGTCAGATCGGTCCAGACTGTAGGACTGATCTCACTCAGTCTGGTTGGAGTTTATGTAGGAGTTTCAGAGTTTACTGACTCATTGTTTAACACTTAAAATGTCTCCTTGGAGTTTGATTTAGTCGTCTTTTTTTCTTTTCGTTTTTGTATCGTTTAGTATGAATAATCCAAACACCATCTGTGTCAGTCCGACCCAGAGCGTTTTGTTTTCTCCTTCTTGATCAGTTCGTTGTTCGTGTTGTTTCAGGTGAAGAAGAGTGAGTCTCTGCCGCGTCGAAACAATTAACAAGTCACTCAGCAAAGGCTAATGAGTTCCCTCCTTCTGCCCCCCCCCCTCGTGACTCTTCCCTGACGCACTGAAGGAATTTTTAATTGTGCGTTGGCAGATCTTCAAGGTCAGGTGGACCTTATGGCCTCTCTGTCAGCCTCCATCTGCCTCAGGTGGAGGAGGAAGAATTATGGACTCACTGCTGAGTTTTTGTCGAGCTACGACTGAAGGAAGGATCAGCACGCTGAGGTCCACAGGTTTTCGCCGTGTTGTGTTGAAATTCTCACAAGCAACATTTGTAAATGAGCTAACTCCTCCATTGGATAAACAGTTTGTAGAAGAGATAGTGGGCCGGTGTATCCAGAGAAAGATCAATAGGTTAATTCTAAAACCATTACGACAATTGATCTCCATTAATTGCTCGTGCTTCTGAAACGCACCGAGGCCAGCAACCCTTCAGTTAAATGAGAGGTCAATGCAGATGTTTGTTTGAGTCCAGTCTTTGTGAGAGCACTGAACAGTTCTGGTATGAACCTGTTCAGATGGGGTTTGAGGATAAGAAACTTCATTCAGCAGATTTAAAGCACTTGACTTGAGGTCGACTGAAGCCTAATTTATCGTCGCGTCGGTGTCGCAGCTACGCGGTCGATTCACCTCCAAAGAATCCTGACTACGCGTTGCGTCGACGCGAACCGCAAGGACTGTGATTGGTCGTCTCTGAACGTCATTTCCGGCTGTTGTTTGTTTCTTCAAGATCACTGAACCAAAAAAAACCCCCCCTCTTTGGTCTGGTTACAGAGTGTTTGTTTTGTATCCGTCCATGTATCCCTGACTCTCCCGTGAGCTCTCCAGCAAGTACTTGAACATTTGAAGATCTCTGACATGTTGCTGAATTCCAAACATTCCTGAAAGTTTTTTTATTTTTGTTCCTTGTAGCTTTTCCCCCTCCGGACAAGTGGGAGCACATACAAGCACATGTGGTTGTCAACTGTGCAAATCCAGGAGCAGATAAGCACAGTGGAAACTCTGTTTGGTTGTCAAATGTAACGACATGTTTGAACATTCAGTGCAGCACAAACTTGAGCTTGCTATTTATTTTAAACCCCGTGTCAAGAGGGACGCATGTTTATGTTCCAAACACTTGGAGGGATGATTCAGTGCGATCTACTCATGAGTTTGGATTTAGATACTTTGTCAGACTTCCCCTGATTTTCCATTAGTCATGTCCCGGAGTCAGGAGGGATACTCATTTTGTCCGTTTCCTTCCTTCTATGTTCAGGCCTCTTGTGGAGGGTGAAGAGTTTTTCATCCCCGGAGAGGAAGTCGAACTGTCTTAACCAAGCCAGCAGCTCTGACCGTGGATTGTATAAACATACCATATCCACTGTAACATCGCCCATTGGTGGGGAAGTTTTGAAGCCTTGGCATGGGCATTATAGTGGTTGCTATGTTGCTGTTTTTTTGGGGCTTGAAGTGACCATATTTGGAGAAAGGAGCGAGGGGTTGGATCAGTTTCCAAAGCCGTTTCATTGGCTGACTGATGGGATACACGATGACGGTATTTCCCAAAGAACTCTGTTGTCCATTTGTGATGAGTGTCCTTTAAGTCACCCTGTTCAAACTGGGTGACTTAAAGGAGCACGAGCTTGTCCTCATGATGACCCACCGACTTCTCTGCATGTAAAAGCCAATATTTATCCTGTCTCAAATGGAGGCCACCAGGAAAACCTCGTGTACCTATTAATGCTCACATTATTCTTCACAAAAAAACACTTTTGATTCGCTTCAAAAAATGTCCAAAAGGCAACGAAACCAAGAACCCAGCTGAACAGACTTTATCAGCTAAGTTAATGGCAGCATTTCTGTGTCCCTGAAAGCCGCCAGACAATCTAACAATATGCCCAATTATGTGTTAATTATCGTTTTATCATTCATAACATTAATAACCTTTATACTGTCGTCGACTATTGTAAACATAATTAATACTAAATCTATAGAGACCAAAACCATTCTTCATACCAGGATGGAAATATGTTGAATTCTGCTGTAAAGTTTTTCAACATGAGGTCTAACAAGGATTACGTCGCTTTCAGTGCCAGCCTGCAGTGTCATCTTGAAGTGCAGTTTTTGACACTTCCACATTGGCTTCCTGTTTTAGTCCCAGAAGTTGTGTCTTGGCCTTGACACACACAAACATGTCGCAATGATTAAAAAAAAACAAAAAAACCTGTTTGCACTCTCTCACCGGCTATCATCATGCCAGACTGGATGGGTGACAAAGTGAAATGAAAGTCTTGATTAACATCTTTGGAGACAGATCTGTTCTATTGACTGCCGCTCGTGCAGTCCGACATGCTTACATGCAGTCTTCACAGCCAATAGCTTTAAACATGTCTACCTCTTTTTGAGAATATCTAAGTTCTGACGAACAATCGTTGCGACACCAGGACTGGATTTTAACTGGTTATTTGGTGATCTAGCTTGCCTCAGCTCCCAGCTATAATTTCATTGTTTACACGGGCCATGCATTCCTTTGTACTCCTTTTTTAGGCTCAGCTGAGGTGCTGACAGCCCGTCTCTACTATACTGCCGGGATCCTCTGCAGTCTCTTCCAGTCATTACTCAGCTCAGAAATATGAGATAAAATGCCCCAGGAGCTCTGAAGCTCTCTGGGAGCTTACCCCGTTCTCTGCATTTCCTATTATGATATCGCACCCTCACCTCTATGCTGCTGTTGTTTACCTTTCGCACGGTGAATGCACCCACTTTGTTCTTTCTTCTCCCCACTGTCTCACTGTTTTTGCACTTCACATCTGCTGTTTCCTGATGTCATATAACGAGAGAGGATTCAAACAAGTCTGGTAGAGTTTGAGGATTTTTTTTTTGGTCATCCAGCCTCTGATTCAAAAGGACGAGGGGCTTTAGCTGGAGCAGGCATGCTAAGATGCTGCCAGTGAGTGTGGATGCAATCAAGTGTCTCATCTGTCCTCCCAACGGCCCCCACTGACCTCACATCACAGCCCCCGACAACTTGTGCAGTTTGGGTCATTCGATCAAGAACTACAAAGCAGATTTGCCTGAATTTATTTTGCTTTCTTGAACAGGTTAAGTTCTGTACTTAAAGAATGACATTTTGTTAACAAGCTAATCTCATGATTTACAGGAAAAGAAGGGATGGACTTTCTCACAGCAGGGAGGAATAAAACTGAAACTGTAACAGAGAAAACGACTGGTAATAGTCTATGGTGCACTAATTTTAAAGCTGACTTTAACAGGCTTCGATGTGATACTGATATAGCCAGCTTGCTCTGTTTTTTTTTGTGTCTGTTCTTGTAGCTGTGTGAAAGACAATGTGTTTGTGCATTGAAGCTAAAAATGAGTCGGCTACTTAAACATTAACGCAACTCACAAATTAAAGATGCAAGACAAACTCAAGAGGTGTGAAAGTGGATCGCAGGCATTAAAGGACATTTGCTTCAGCAGTGGTGTGCAGATCGTGTGAGGATAATTACAAGGATAATCACGATTACAACGGCGGTCACAGAAAATATCACTCTCTCTGTTGAACCTCACACAAGGGCTGATCAGGTCAAACAAGGTCAAACCACGCTGGACTGAATTGTGAATTCAAATGGACCAATGCTCTCTCTCTCTCTCTCTCTCTCTCAAGTATTGACAAATTTGACGACCTTTGTCCCGAGTACGAGTAAAGCATCAAAACCTTTGTTCCTACATTTCCCAGAATACAACAACAGGAAAGCCTCCCTGATTGTTCATTAACCTCTGTGTCTTTAAACTTGCTTAATCAAATTTCTTTCTCCTGGTATTCAGACACTTTATTGAAAAATGTGTATTTTTCAAATAATATAGAGATCGTCTGAGGACTTTGATTTTAAGGAAACTCAGAGTCTCTGGCTTACAGTGTGATATGTAGGCCAGCAGTTCTGCACAGCCAAGCATATGTTGTTCAGTAATCTGGTTAAAATCTCGTCCCTATACAGCGAAAACAGCCTCCACTTGCAAGTTAGAAAATGCCGACATGGATAAAAGTCTTTTGTTTGTTTGTTTTTGTTGATTCGTATATTTTCCTGCAGCTGCTCCTTCTTCTACCACATTGCATATTGCAGTGTCAGTAGTAGGTGTCTGTGTGTGCACATGAATGACTTATGTGCTTTCAACAGATGGCCTTTTGCTCTGAGCCCTCTGGAGGAATCTCTCCTCCTTCTTGAGGCTGTTATCTCACTACACATCTGCTGCTCTGATTCCCCGCTAAAAGAAGCCCCGACTCTCCCCACCCGGACCGGGGCAAACCAACACGTCAGCTCTGCAGGTCAAAAGGTTTTTAGCCGTACAGATTGCTGCTGGATTAGTTGCGCAGTGCCATGAGGAATCAGTAATGTTACACACTGACGTGGTTGTTTTTATTGTTCTGGCCCCTTTTGTTCATGTGGCAGACAGCTCCCTTTTTTTTCCGGCCTCGTTTTCCCCCCAAACCACTACGACCAGTAATCATCTCCTCCCCTCTTACAGCCGCCTGTTATCAAAGCCCCTTGTGTGTCGTCCCTCCAGGCCGTGCTCTTTGGACTTTATGAGTGAAGAGACGGCAGAGATCAAACATGGTGGCTCTGTTGGGAGCTCAGCTCTTTGCCTCTGCCTGTTTGATGTATGACACGTCATTACCTCAGTCTGTCTGGTTCGACCACTTTTTGTACCTTGTTTTTCAAACTGTCAGTGTTTCCTTCAGGACTCTCTATTTTGGGAAATCAATCCCACAAAGTTTATTCAAATAAGAACGAGTTGCTTTGTAATGGGTATTTGTGTGTGTCACATGTTTAGGATATTGTGGAGAACAAATACTTCTCCAAGCATGATAAGGTTGAGACTGTCTTAGCTCATTTAACATGTAAATAAAGAAGAAGCACACTTTGCTTATTAGCCTGGTTAAACTAGCATTTCCTGTAGACATCAATAGTGAAGTATTTTTATTTTCTTATTAAATTGTAGTACTTTCTTATTATTCCTAGTTTCTTAATAAAGCTGAATTTAACATTATTAGAATATAATTCGCAGGCTAGAAAACTGAAAAAACAAAAACACAACTAGCTTCTTCGTTTGGCTGCTAACTAGCAAGAAGCTTGTTTGATAACTAAACTCGCTTTTCTTTTTTTTCTTTTTGATATGAGTTTCTTTTATATGATACCATATTCGACCAAAATTCGTGTTTTGACCATTGAATGTTTAAGTCCACTAAAATAACTTTGTAGCTACATTAGTTAGCTTAAATCTTACCCGTAAATGTTAGCTGTACTTTCAATCCCTAATTTTGGTAACAGAAGATTTTAGCAACGGTTGTGCTTCAAACATACTCATAGATCTCTAATGTCACATCTTAGAATTTCTTTGTAATAATACATATTTCCTGTGTTGTTGCTTGTGCAGTTAGATGTTAGCGTTAGCTTACACTTCGAAGCATGTAGGCTAAAGGGAAAATCTCTAGAATTTGTTTGATGTGTTTAAGCATATTTTGCATGTCCATAGCAAAGATTGACTTCTTATACTAAATGAACAAAAATCTGGCCACGCTTTGATAAATGTGTTTGTTAGATTTATCAAGCTAGCTAACTTGAAATGTGGTAACCTTCAGTTTTCAAAGCTTAAAATATGGCTGCTTCAGGAAGTGTTGCATCATCTCAAATCTGAAGAGATAAGGAGGCATCAGGAATGAAAGCTGGGGAGAGAGTTGTCTTACCCTCCTCCATTAGCCCAAATCCACCACAAACCTGACCTGGATGCTTGGCTATAGGGTGGATGCAAACGTTATGTTATGCTACGTTACCTCTAATAATACTGACTGTGTTCCTTTTTCCATCTTTTTCCCCCCTTCCTCTCTGTTTCCGTCTTCTGTGCACAGGCCCAAGACAAGAGAAAAGCTCTGGAGGAGACCAAAGCCTACACCACCCAATCCCTGGCCAGCGTGGCCTACCAGATCAATGCCTTAGCCAACAATGTGCTCCAGCTGCTGGACATCCAGGCCTCGCAGCTGCGACGCATGGAGTCCTCCATCAACCACATCTCCCAGGTCAGAATACACACAAAAACACACACACATGCACACATATTTACACAAACCACAGAGCGTACAGCTGTGAAGAATGGTCGCCCACATTTCCCACTTCTCCTCTTACTTTCACACAGACTCGGTTATTTTCAAACACAGTACGAGGCCTTCAGTGGAATCCATGGTTCCCTTTTTTGGGGGGTTTCAGTCTTGTCTTTTTGTCTGACTGAATGTGTGTTCAGCTTAATGACTGCTGCTCTGTTTGTCCTTCTTTTATGCTGCTGTCGTTTTCAGAGTTTCACAAATACTGGAGGACATTTAGCGTGGTCGGTCTTTAGTTTTTAATCCTGCGTTTTATTGCTTTGCAATGAAGAGAAGCACAGAAACACATGAAGTCGTGTTATTAAAGGTCTGTCAGTGAACTCGTTATATTGAGATTATATGTTGAAATACGATGTATTAAACAAACGTGGAATATCTGTAACAGTCTCATGGTGGAATCCAAACATTTAAACTAGAATTTGATAAATAAAGAGATATTAGTTTGTTTTTCAAAACAGTGTGGAGGGGAAAGTTTCCTATTTTCTTTCCCATGTCTTTTATCTGTATTTTCCTTCGTGTTCAGAGTGCCAGAAATTCCTTCAGGAAACACTGAAGGTCAGATTTTTAGTCTAATGGAAGAAAAGATGACTTGCAAGACTCCAGGGCTTCAGAGAGAGAGAGAGAGAGAGAGAGAGAGAGAGAGAGACGGTATCCAGCAAATCAGAGGGGAGTCGGAAGGGAAATTGAAGATGGATGGTGACGAGCGAAGAGAGGCAAAAAGGCGTTTTTGTACACTCTTTCAGGTTTTGAGTCAATATCCTGACAGACAGCGTTCAGCCGACAGCAAGGTCACAGTGACAGTGTGTCCTGCCAGTCGCTATGACAACCCTCTGAGCCACATTAGGAAAGCATAATGAAACAATGTAAGACTGGACTTTGTTTCTAAAGTGTCACATCTTATCAGTGATTGACATCTTTGTCTACTACAAGTTTTGATAACTCTGTCTTTTCTTGGAGGACTGTTGCTCTGTACATGCGTCACGCACACGAACCACTGGGCTACCAGCGTCTCATGTTGTGCACTTTTTGGACCAGATTGTGTCAGGTTAGTTCAGCGTTGGATCGGAAAAGAAGCGTCTCCCTTCTTCTTCTTCCTCTTCTTTTTTTTTTTTTTTTTTTTTTTCTCCAATGCAAGAAATGCAGAAGTGGAGCAAAAGTTCAAACTCATTACATTCGCTTCCAGCTGATAACCAAGTATCACTTTCATCTTTCTCTCCTTGTCCCTGAGATATCTGCATGATTTAGCAGCTTTACCTTCTTAACTGGAAGACTAGAAGAGTCTGAATGCCTAATGGTTCCTGCACACACACACACACACACACACAGTCTTTATCGCCTTCTACTTGTTTTTCTTGATGGATTAAAAGGACGAGAGGTCCCGCTGTAATGAAGCGTATCTCTGTTTTAATAACAAAGAGGTCGGGCTGTGAGTCCTGCAGGCTGTGGGTGTTTTTTTTCTATCTCTCTCCACTGTCCCGTTCAGAGGTGGATCATTATCGCGCTGCCCCCACTCACCCGTCGTGGATCGGAGGATTTGCCCTTGAGGCAGGTGTTGAATTCTGCTGCATGTGTGATGAAGAGGAAAGCATCGATTTAAACTTTATAAAGAAGTCTTCAGAGCTGTTTTTCATGAAAGGGGACAGGACATCCACAGACTAAAAGTGCGCGATGAGACTTTTTTGTCTCGCTATTTTGCCTGCAGTCAGGTGTGGGTGAGTTGCTGGTGTGGTTACGTGACAGTCTGTCACTGAAACTTTCTGGCGACCCTTCAACCAGTTTACTAATATTATTGCCTTTTTTCAGTCAGCTTGTGGTGAGACGCTTCTCTGGCGTCAGAGACGCTTCCTCTGGGTTGCCCACGGTTACAGCGCGTTCGCTCTGGTCAGGGTGTGTCTGCACAGTGGTGGCATCTCTCAGACTGAAACCCGATGCCTCTCACTGAGTTGGATACCAAACGCATCACACTACATTTCCCCATTTTTTTATTTTTTTATTTTTCTCGATCAATAAGGAATTCTGTAAACTGTAAAATGTCTGAGCATCTAAGAAGAAATAAAAGTCTGGAAGGTCAAGGATGTACTGTAAACACACTTTGAGTGAGAAGACTAGAAAAGTGCAATAAATGCAAAAAAAGTCTGTTTACCATTGGATGAAATCACTTTATGGACAAATCCTTCGTCTCAAATCAAGATGCAGAACTCCTCGATTGTTTCAATAGATCCAACCCAAAGTTCCTATTATATGTAAGTCTTTGAATGTTACATACAGGAGTTGAATTCTCTGGATTGTAAACAACATGTGGTGTGCTGAAGGGGGTTCAGTTTATTGTCTCTGTGATCGGCTCGTTGTTATTCAGAGGCCGTGTTGTGACTCGACAAGAGCGGAACCTGTTTGTGATTCTGTGTGAGCGGAGACACGTGCACAAATGTTTGTGTTTTGTGTTGACGGTGCGTCTTGTTTGTGTGGCCGCTCACGACGAGCCGGCGTCTCCTCCGCAGCACCGGGTGCTAGAGAAGGGGCTTGTGGGAAAACGGGGGCGGCTCGCGGGGCTTCCACCTTGTGCTGCGAGTGTGAAGTGGCTGCTAAGAGGCTGCGAAACAGGGAGCGCTTTGTCTCGTCCCGCCGTGGAAGGAAGCGGCTCACATTGAGAAACCTCTCTCTGTTACACTCAGAAGAGAGAGAGAGAGAGAGAAGAAGGTGTAGGGGGTTTGTCTGTTGTGATGAATGATGATGATGATGATGATGTTTTATCTTCCCCAGCACAGATCTGAACTTTCACAGAGAGATTTCTCCTCAAATCTGATC